>NW_026614669.1:0-141925 GCF_030052815.1 Hevea brasiliensis
AAGTTAAGGCCACTCATGTGACAATACACTTTGATTCTCAACTTGTTGTCAACCAATGCCAAAGAAAATTTCAAGTCAAAGATCAAAACCTAGCAAAGTATGACACCAGGATAAAGGAGTTCATTGCAGGAATTCAATTAGCAGGAGAGGAAGTAATAATGCTCCAAATTCCTTGAGAGGAAAATAATGAAGCTGATTGTCACGACCCAACCTATGGGCCGGACCGGCACTAGGACCTGGGCCAGCCTAAAGCCCCCGAGGCCCGTAGTAAGCCTAACTATTCCTTAACCCAACTCTAAGGCCCATTTGGGCCCACTTTCAAGAAATCAACCGGACAGAGTCCGGCCATAAAGTGGACCTTTCAACGGGGAGTTTTTGACTCACCCAACCTGTAAACATAATATATCATCAATTGGGGAGCTCAGCTCACCCTCCACATACTCATATCAACATAAAGATAAATGGGAGCTCAGCTCCCTCACCCAGTCCATCAAACATGCATATAATAATTTTACAGGTCCACATAACAATTTATATTACAAACCCAAATCAATTAAATATTTCTAACACATGCGAAAATTTCTAGAAGTTTATAGAATTACACAAACATGAGAAAACGACCTGCGAGGGAGAAAAGCAGGTTAACTTCAAAAATATCCTCCTGTGGCCTGGAAAAATATTGAACAGGAGTGAGCGTTCGACTCAGAGAGTAAAATATCAATTTTAACCATAATCTCTATAACTATCTAAAACTAATGCACCTTGTAAAGTGAAATGCAACACCAGCAATAATTTCACATCATAACATCAAAAAGGTAATTTGGAGCACTCACACACCCAGTAATATCAACATAATATATGGGAGCTGATCCCCTATACAGCTCTCTTAAATCCAACCTGGTGCCAGCGAAGAACTCAAGTCGGACTTTCGCTTAATAAACCAAATCGGGGTCCTAGCGAAGAACTCAAGCCGTGACTACCCTCGAAGGATCGGGTCCCAGCGAAGATCTCAAGCCGTGACTACCCGTCCTATCCATAGTCCACACCACATCACACGCACGCCACATACGCCGCTCCAAATTACCACAACAACATACATGGCACTTTCACAGTTATGAATGCAACATAAATCGTGCCTAAAGTTTATCTACATAGATATATGCATATAGGTGATGCATGGGCATGCTTGAACATATAATAATAGTGAAATTACAATTAAAATTAATATTTTACTCACAGACTTGACAACGATCCTTTGTGGCGGTGAGCGGAGGAAGAAGAAGGCGTCAGCTCACCTGACAATTACATTACAATCATTTAATAAATTTGACTCAATACAAATCAAGAAAAGACCAAATACGTCCTAATTCGTGCCGAAAATCCGATAGAATCTCTCCTATACCTAAGACCTACCCAACTAGCAAAAGGGCTTAAAATACACTTCTATATTCACAATCCATATATCCACAACTCAATCACATCACACAGCCCCTCCTGGGCCCATCAAATCAGTCATCCATCACAATATGTAAAATTTCAATTTAGTCCTTATAATTGATCATTTTTGCAAAAACTGCCCAAACAAGCTCTAAAAATTCTAAAACTTTGCCCTGCTGTCCTTAGCAATATTACTAGGCTATTGCAAAAAGAATCATAATTTTCTGAACTATCATGAATATTTTATAGATTTTTAATCCTATTTAAGCGCTAGAAAATTACGAAAAAGCAAGGTTCGAGTTTACCTTTGCCGATTCTGACTCAGGGGACGCGCTCGGGACGTCTGACAATGGTGTGGTAGCCAAAACCTCGATTCAATTCGGAGACTTTTAGATGGCGTGCAATCTGCGGAAATTCACGCTGAACCTAGATACATCGAATTTCAATTGAAGATAGCTACACGAAGCCCATAACACGGGGGTTAGTACATAAATTTTTCTAAATTTTCTAAGCTCGTTAAATGCTCAGAAAAACACTGCGAAGTTCCGTGGGACCCACCGAAAAACGGTGTCGAAAAATTTTGAAATTTATATTGCCGCGAAGCTCTCGACGAGTGGGGAGCTCTGGTACTCTCGGTTTTCTCGTGGGGTTCACGGTTTGCGAGAAATCTAGCCCAAAATTCAAAATGGGCTAAAACTTCCCGGGCAAAAATTAGACAAACCGCTCAATGGATTTCGGTGTTCTTGGTGTCTATGGAAAGCTCTCGACGAGTAAACGAGTTTAGACACAAGACCCGGTCCGATTGGTGGCCGGATCAGCCGGATTTCAGCCGGGAAGACAAACGGTCGCGTGCGCTCGTCGCTCCACTTCGAGCGCCGTTTTCCTGCGCTCAGCGTGGTGGTGGGCTAGGGCGGTGGGTGGCGCCCGGCCAGTGGGGTGGCGAGGGAGGCAGCGCGTGCAAGGAGGAGGAGGAGAGAGAAAACAGAAGAGAAGGGGTGGGAAGTCAGGACGCGCGCGGGAAGGAGGAAGAAAAAGAAGAAGACCGGTCCGATTCGACCGGTCCTGTAACACCCTAGGCAAATCCCATATCGACAAAACACGGGAGAGATGCTGAGTTCATAAGATGGAGGTTCCTAACCCCTATTGACGCGTTTTAAAATCGTGAGGGCTTCGGCCCAGAGCGGACAATATCAGTAGTGGGCTGGGCCGTTACATTTGTGGTATCAGAGCCGCTCCGCGTGCAACCTTGAACGATGGTGGGGCAAACCTCAGTGAGGACGCTGAGTCCCATAAGGGGGGTGGATTGTAACACACTAGGCAAATCCCACATCGACAAAACACGGGAGAGATGCTGGGTTCATAAGATAGAGGTTCCTAACCCCTATTGATGCGTTTTAAAACCGTGAGGGCTTCGGCCCAGAGCGGACAATATCAGTAGTGGGCTGGGCCGTTACAGGTCCGATCCGGTCCGATTCGATTCGGCCGGTTCGATTTAGGATATAAAATTTTGAATTTTTGCTCTGCCTTGGGACCGAAAATGAGGTCCAAAAATTCGGAAAAAATTTCAGAAAACTCAGAAAAATACGTAGACTCCAAATATATTTTTAGTTTTGCCACATGGTCTTTAAATTAATTTTTTAAAAATCATCAAAGTTTATATTTTCGGAAAATCGAACCCGATTTTTAAAATTCGAAAAATCTCAAATAATTTCTTAAAATTTAAATAAAATTAAAATATCAATATTATTCATAAAATAGTAAAATTTAAAATTTTTGGGGTGTTACACTGATGACTTAGCCAAATTAGTGGCAATAGGAGAGCAATACCTAACCAAATCGATTCCTTTTGAGGAAATCAAAAGCCCAATAACTGATGACGAAGAAAGCCTCCTAATTGAAATAGGAAACACTTAGATGAGTCTAATATTTTACTACATGACTGATGGGATACTGTCAAAAAACCCACTTAAGGCAGCCAAACTTGCAAAGTATCGGGATATGGGCTTGTAGAGGGATGGCTATACCGAAGATCATACCTACAACTTTGGCTAAAGTGTATCACCCAACAAGAAGGGATAAATGTTTTAACAGACATCTACAAAGGTATATGTGGAAGCCATGAAGAAGCAAGAATAATTGTCAAGAAAGCATTATGGCAAGGATACTTTTGGTCCACCACCTTAGAAGATGCAAGGGGAAGAGTACGAGCTTGCATCAAGTCCTAAGAACACAACTTCATCCCCCACACCCTAGCTGAAAAACAAGCGACCATTAGGAGCCCTTGGACTTTCCACCAGTGGGGTATCGACATTATTGGGCCATTACCAAAAGCAGCAGGATAGAAAAGGTATGTGATCATGGTAATAGACCACTTCACAAAATGGGTAGAGGCTGAAGTAACCCCCAAAATCATAGTCGATAAAATAATCAACTTTTGTAAAAGAAACATCTTTATCAGATTTGGGATTACCAACATAATAATCACTAATAATGGCAAATAATTTGATTGGAAGAAATTCAAAGAATTTTGTTTATCCTGGAAGATTAATCTACGATTTAGCTCGGTTTACCATCCTTGAACTAGTGGTATGACCGAAGTAACTAACAGGATAATGCTGTAAGGTCTCAAGAAAAGATTTAATGATACGAAAGGAAGATGGCCAGAAGAGCTACCTAGTATACTATGGACCTACAGAACAACTCTGAGCTCAATTACGAGAAAAACACCTTTCTCCTTAACTTACAGGGAAGAGATTGTTATCCCAATAGAATTTCAAGTACTTAGCACTAGAACAATAGTGCTAGAGCAAGCAACCAACCTTAATGGCCTTAGATTCCCTTTAGACCAAGTGGAAAATTAAAGAGACAAAAAATGGTCTGGACATTCAACGTAAAAGTCAAGAGATATGCATTCATAGTGGGAGACCTAGTCCTTAGACGAGTTGATCTAGCCTAAGGAAGAGCTGGACCAGGAAAGCTTCAGAAGAATTAGGAAGTCCCTTATCTTGTCTCTTAAATCATCACTCCAAAGCATACAAACTCACTGAGCTAAATGGCAAAGCAGTCCCAAGATTCCGGAACATTAAAAATTTGAGGAAATTCTACTAGTAGAATAACCGTTAGTACATAATATTTATTTTGTAACTTGGCAATTATAGTCTATATCTACCCTTTATAATAAAAGATTAATTTATGATTGCTCCACAAAAGGGCCCTAACTAAGGCATTTATCCTCTTGCCTATCGGGACAAATTCACTCATTCGCCCTAACTAAGGCGTTTATCCACTTGCCTACTAGGACGAATTTAATCGCCTGCCCCAATTAAGGCATTTGTTTACCTACCTATCGGGATGAATTCACCCTCCTACCCTAACTAAGGCATTTATTCATTTGCCTACCCGAACGAATTCACTTACCTACCCTAACTAAGGCATTTATCTACCTGCTTACTGAGACAAATTCACTCCCCCACCATAAGGAGTTTATCTGCCTGCTTACTGGAATGAATTCACTCGTCCACCCTAATTAAGGCATTTATCTGCATACCTACTGAGACAAATTCACTCGCCCACCCTAATTAAGGCGTTTATCTGCCTGCCTATCTGGACGAATTCACTTGCCCACCCTAACTAAGGCATTCACCCACCTGCCTACTGGGCCGAATTTACTTGCCTTAAAACATTAACCCACCCAAATTAACAAATGAGTTTTAATTAAACAATATATGTGGTATAGTTACTTGCCCAAATCCCACAAAAATAGAACAATGAAACTATCAGAAAAGACAAAATGAAGAAGTAATAAGGAAAGTCCATTTCATTCATAGATCGGGCAAACACCCAATTATAAAATAAAAAAATGGGCGAATGCCCAAAAACAAGATAAAGGTGAATGCCCAAGAAAAACAACATAGAAAAAAATCACTGCTGGCCACCACCGGCTTCATCACCCACCCTTTCCTCCTCGTTATAGCCCAAAGCAATAAAATCAGCACCCCCAGGAAGCAAGTCCTTCACCCAATCAAAATCAACACCTGAATGCTTCTCAAATAACCCTACCATAACCATAGACTGCAAGTCTAGATAGGTATCAGCCAATTTGTCCATAGCAAGATCCTCCTGAACCTTCATCTAGGCATGTAGTTATTGAACTTTCAGGGAATGAGAAGCTTGGACAGGCTCCAATTTAGTCTCTAACTGACTCACTCGCTCCTCTGATTCCTCCAACAACTTCTTCAACTTTTGATTTTGGCTATTAACTTCTTCCATCACCATTTTAATGAAGTTATGCTGGGACTGCATTTCCCCATAGCTTCCTTTTAATAATCTAAACTTCTCCCAGACCATCTGGGACACAGATAAGGCCTCTAGATTATAGCTCGCCATCTTTAGGATGAGATCATCATCATCTTCTAGGTCAAAATAAAGGTGGTCATTCAAAAGAAGTAGCTTTTTGGCCAACACCCCTGTCAAGGCATAGTTGTCCTCGATACTTCTATGCTTCACCAAGTCTGTGTCCAAACCTTACGGGTGAGGAGGGATCGAGAAAGACAGTGGCAAAGGCATTGAGGGGTGGTGGGTTACATCCCTAGTGGCTGCAATAACTTTAAGAGAATGAGGCACCTTGGGTGTGCTAGAAGGTTTGCCCTCACCCCTAGCCAACTGGGCTTAATGCTCAAAATAAGGGGCCCTTCTTGCCTTTCTTTTCTGGGAGACCTTGGCCGTAAGCGCCCTCCTCTCATCCTCACTTAAGCCAACCATACCTGTGCAATAGAAAGACAATTAGTAAGTAAACTAGTATCACAAGGCTTTAGGTTAGGACAAGGGGCGTCGGCCCATGAAACTGTTACACTCATTTCATATAGGCATTTTAGGGTAGTTTTGCATCCATTTTGCTCTTACATTTTAGTATATTTTATGTTTTCAGCTTTATTTTAGCTTATTTGTTAACTTTAGTTAGTTTATATTTGATTTTTATAATTTTATTATTTTTAATAGGTTTTTGGGGCAAATTGAGGGTCAATGAGTGCATTAAGAAGTGATTTGAAGAAATTTAGAGTTCCTTAAGCATGGAAGAAAGTTGAAAAAATCAAGCCTTGAAAGATCAAGTTAACCTAAATTTGCTTGAGACTTTGCTTATGATGCTGCTCAAAGTATGTCATATTGCTTAACCTTAAGCTTGGGCAAGCTGCAAGTCAAGGACAGCTTAAATCCTACACATTCAAGCTTTCATCTCAAAACCTACTAAGATTGCTTAAGATCCTGCTTAGGGTAAGCAGCAGTGCTTAAGGTGCAACACAAGTCAAGCTGGAAGTCAAGCATGAGCAGAAAAGCTCATTTTATTCCAAATCTATTGAGATTTGCTGAGGGTCTGCTTAACCTTAAGCAGACAGTGCAACCACAGGCCGAAAGTTGCTAAAGAAGCTGCTTAGGGTAAGTAGTACCCTAAGCAGACTACCCAAAAACGTGAGTGACTCTGTTGACTTGGATGTTTCTGCACCTAATTTCCTATCCACTCCTTGGCTCTTATCTATTTTTAGGGTAACATTTGGGATCATATAAAAGCATCATTTTCTAGTTTTTGACAAAAGAGGAAATAATAAGAAACAGAAGGAAAAAAATTTATAAGGATAGAGAGGAGGAGGACGCCATTATTTCTGAGGAAGAGGAGCTGCTGCAACCATCTCAGGAAGCTCCAGAAATCAGATTTTTAGGTTCTTCTACCTAGATTTTTCTATTTTTAGTCCTCTTATCATGTTTTTCTTTACTTTTCCATCAATTTCTCTTGTAAATACCAACATGAGTGAGTAAACTCTTTGGATTCAGAGTTAGGGAAATATATTTTAGATTAATTTGTGGATTTAGACTGGTTATTTTCATATTTTATATAAATATGAGTCTTGATTCCTTCCTTGTGTGCTTGATTTACTTGCCTAATGTTGGTACCCATTGGGTATTATGTTAATCTTTGATTGAAGGACCGAAAGGTGAAGGCCATTGATAGATAATCAAGGATTGGAACTTAAAATTACCTAGATTTAGAAATAAACTAGGGTTTTAAGAGAAATTAACGATTGGTTATAAAGCTTAATGAGTTTTAAATTAATCAAATATCGTACGAAAGTAGGTTTGGTTATTTTAAAACACACTTTGGTTTGCTTGAAAAAGATATCAAAGGGATTTACAATCAATCACTTTCAAACTCTATTTTCCCTTAAAATTGGAATACTCAAGACAAATCCCAATTAATTTATGTATAAACCCCCAACTCTGGAATCACTTTTAACATAATTAGTCTTTGATTTAAATTACCCATTATTAATTTAGTTCAATTGCATCTAGATTAAGAATTTATTTGCTTGCTCTTTAACAATTCCAATTAGATTAATCAATTTAAATTGCTCATTTACATTTATCATTTATTTATCAATCATTAGCCCAAATAATCACTTCATTCATAGTTTGGTACTCAAACAGCAAATTCTCGTGGGAACATTACTTGACTCATCACTCTATTACTTGAAATGACTCGTATACTTGTGGATACATGCCATTAAGTTTTTGGTGCTGTTGCCGGGGATTTGATTTTTGTTTGATATTGAACGATTGTTTATTTGGTTAATTTGGGCATTTTACTTTATTTTTAATTTCTTTTACTATTTTACTTTGAGAATTTATTTATTTTGTTTTTCAGATACTTTTATTTTATGAGAAAGACAAAAAGTGAAGAAATTAATTTATTCTTTGATCCAGAAACAGAAAAGACAGCAAGAGCTTTAAGAGCAGAAGCTAAGAAGAGAAAAGTTGAATTTAAAGCTCAACAACAAGAAAGAGCACAAGAGCAAGAGCAATTACAAGAAGAAATGGCCAACAACAATAACAATCATTCTGTAAAGGATCATGCCTATCCTAACATTGGGGAAGAGTAGAAGCTAATAATTTTGAATTGAAGCTTGCATTGTGTCAAATGGTACAACAACCACAATTTGGGGGAAGTCCAAGTGAAAGTCCACATGTGCATCTAGCACACTTTCTTGAGATCAGTGATATGTTGAAGATAAATGGAGTTTCTGATGATGCAATTAGACTCAGATTATTCCCTTTTTCTTTGAAGGACCGAGCTAGAGAGTGGTTACATTCTTTGCCACCGGGTTCTATCACAACATGGGATGAATTTTCTCAAGCATTTTTGGCTCAATATTTTCCACCAAGCAAGACAGCTATGCTAAGAAATGAGATGACTTCTTTCAAACCTAGAGATGATGAGAGCTTGTATGAAGCATAGGAGAGGTACAAGGATTTGCAAAGGAGATGTCCACATCATGGGATTCCTAAATGGATGCTTGTTCAACATTTTTACAATGGAGTTTCACCAACCATTAGAAGTACAATTGATGCATCTTCTGGAGGTGATCTTATGGAGAAATCTGAAGATGAAGCTTTTTCTGCTTTAGATAAAATTGCTTACAACAATTACCAGTGGAGTTGTGAGAGGAACAAGATCAAGAAATCAGCTGGTATGTTTGAGCTTGATGCCATGAATATGATTAATGCTAACTTTGATGCTTTAACAAGGAAGATGGACAAGCTAAACATGAAAGTAGATTCTTCAGTTGGAGGTTCAAGTAATTCAGTAGAAGTTGGAGCTGCAAATGTCAATTGTACAGCTGATTTTTCTGCACTTAATCAAGATTTTTCAAGTAAGCAAGTGGATTATGTGGGGAACTACAATCAAAGACCAGGCAGTATCCCAATTTCTGCAACTTATGATCCAGCATGGAGAAACCACCCAAATTTCTCTTGGGGAGGTAGACAAGGACAACACCAGAATTTTCAGCAACCTTCTAGGTATCAACAACATCAAAATTTTCAGCAGAATAGAGGCCCTCCTCCTGGAATTTCTAAACCTCAACATGCACCTGCTCCACCACAACTACAATAACCTCCACCTCAACAAGCACAACCAGATAAGATAGCTAGATTGGAAGCTATGATTGAGAATCTACTTGTGAGCCATCAAAGTCAATAAGAAATGATTTCTCAATTAGCATCTAAAGTGGATCAAATGGCAACACACAACAAGATGTTGGAGGACCAAATAGCTCAACAAGCTAGCACTTCAAACAACAAAGCATTCGAGAAGCTTCCTAGCCAACCAGAAAATTCAAAGGAGCATTACAAGGCTATTTCATTGAGAAGCGAAAAAATATTGAAGAGTGGAGATAAAAAGATTGAAGAGAAAGTTGAAGAAGAGAAAAATAGAGAAGGAGATGAAAAAATTGAAACTGAGGTTAAAGTTGAAGCTGAGAAAGAGAGTTCAATGGAAGAAAAAGGAAGTAAAAAGAGAGAGAGTAAAGAGAAAGAACCTAAATATGTAGCACCTAAAGCCTACATGCCACCTTTACCATTCCCACAAAGGTTCGAGAAAGTAAAGTTAGATAAACAATTTGGGAAGTTTTTGGAGGTATTGAAGTCTTTGCATGTGACTATTCCTTTCACTGATGCCTTAGCACAAATGCCTTCATATGCTAAATTTTTGAAGGAGATTTTGTCTAACAAGAAGAAGTTGGAAGAATTTGAGACCGTAGCTCTCACAGAAGAAAGCAGTGCTATTTTGCAAAATAAGCTTATACCCAAACTGAAAGATCCTGGTAGTTTTTTCATACCATGTCACATTGGGGATATCAGTATAGATAAGGCTTTATGTGACCTTGAAGCCAGTGTTAGTCTAATGCCATTGTCTATCTATGAGAAGATGAAGATTGGAGAAATGAAGCCTACCACCATTTCACTACAGTTAGCAGATAGGTCTATTAAATTTCCAATAAGGGTGATTGTGAATGTTCCTCTGAAAGTTAGAAAATTTTTCATACCGGTGGACTTTGTAGTATTGAAAATGGAAGAGGATGTACATATTCCTATTATTCTTGGTAGACCTTTCCTTGCTACTGCAGGAGCTGTGATTGATGTAAAGAATGGAAGGCTTACATTAGAAGTTGGAGAAGAAAAAGTTGAATTTAATATGTTTCAAGCAATGAAAATGAAAGATTATTCAAATTCATGCTTGATAATTGATGTGGTAGATGAAGTGGTCAGGGAAGTGTTCAAAAAGCAACATCCTGAAGATCCCTTAGAAGCTTGCTTGGTTTACAACATAAAAAAAGGGAATGAGATCGAAGAAGTTGCAGAATATACTCAAATTTTGGAAGGAAATCCACCTTTGCCTATGGCTAGTGTTAAGAAGATTGGAGATTTGAAGCAAGATACAACTTCACCACCAATGTTTGAAAAAAGTGAAGCACCGAAGGTAGAGTTAAAACCTCTTCCAACAAATCTCAGGTATGCTTTTCTTGGTCAAAATTCTACATATCCTGTGATTGTTAGTGCTGAACTGAATAATTGTGAAGTTGAAAAATTATTAAGAGTTCTTAGAAAGCATAGAAGGATAATTGGTTATACCATTAATGATATTAAAGGAATACATCCTTCTGTGTGCATGCATAGAATTTTATTGGAAAATGATCACAAAGCCTCTAGAGAGTCACAAAGGAGATTGAATCCAAATATGAAAGAGGTTGTGAAAAAAGAAATCTTGAAATTGCTTGATGTAGGTATCATTTACCCTGTTTCTGATAGCAATTGGGTAAGTCCAGTTAATGTTGTACCCAAAAAAGCGGGCATCACAGTAGTAAAAAATGAAAATGATGAACTAATACCTACTAGGACTGTAACTGGATGGAGAATGTGTATAGACTATAGGAAGCTGAATAATGCAACTAGAAATGACCATTTTCCATTACCATTTATATATCAGATGCTTGAGAGATTAGCTCATCATTCTTATTTTTGCTATTTGGATGGCTATTCAGGGTTCTTTCAGATTCCTATTCACCTAGATGATCAGGATAAAATCACCTTCACATGTCCCTATGGTACCTTTGCATATCGAAGGATGCCATTTGGATTATGTAATGCCCCAACTATATTTCAGAGATGTATGATGTCCAAATTTTCTGATTTAATTGAGGATATTATGGAAGTGTTCATGGATGTTTTTTTTGTGTATAGTAAATCTTTCAATGAATGCTTATCTAACTTGTCTAAAGTTTTGCAGATATGAAGAATTTAATTTAGTTTTGAATTAGGAAAAGTGCCATTTTATGGTACAAGAAGGAATTTTTTTAGGACATCTTGTGTCAAACAGGGGTATTAAGGTGGACAAAGCAAAGGTAGAAATTATTGAGAAAATGCCACCCCCGACATCTGTGAAAGGAGTGAGGAGTTTCCTGGGGCATACTGGATTTTACAGGAGATTCATCAAGGATTTTTCTAAGATTTCTAAACCTCTTACCAATTTATTGAGTAAAGATGTGGAATTTCGTTTTGATACTAATTGTATGAATGCTTTTTGCAAGATAAAGGAAGCTTTGATATGTGCTCCTATTAAGCAGCCACCTGATTGGTCATTACCTTTTGAGTTGATGTGTGATGCTAGTGACTATGCCATTGGGGCTGTTTTGGGACAAAGGAAAGATAAGAAGTTGTATGCAATTTATTATGCAAGTAGGACCTTAGATGATGCTCAAATAAATTACTCTACTACAGAGAAAGAGTTTTTAGTAGTGGTATTCATAGTAGATAAATTCAGGTCCTATCTTGTGGGGTCTAAGGTAATAATGTACATAGACCATGCAGCTATCAAGTATCTCCTTCAGAAAAAAGAGGCTAAACCTAGGTTGATAATGTGGGTACTACTCTTTCAAGAGTTTAACTTGGAAATTAAGGACAAGAAAGGAGTAGAAAATGTAGTAGCAGATCATTTATCTAGATTGAGGCAAGAACAAGGAGATAATTTGGAGAAAGAGCTTCCAATAGATGATTATTTTCTTAATGAGCAGCTGTTGGCAACCATGAGTGCAAAAATCCCTTGGCACACAGATTTTGTGAACTATTTGGTGTGTGGAATCCTTCCACTTGATCTGACATGGCATCAAAGGAAGAAATTTCTTTTTGATGTGAGGGATTATGATTGGGAATAGCCATTTTTGTTTAAGAGGTGTGGAGATGGGCTAATTAGGAGATGTTTAGCTGATGATGAGATAGAGGATGTCATTAGAGATTGCCATTCTTCACCTTATGGGGGTCATATGAGTGTTACAAAGACTATAGAAAAAGTTCTCTAAGCAGGGTTCTTTTGGCCACATATGTTTAGAGATGTAAGAAAGTTTGTAAATGCATGTGATAGGTGTCAAAGGATGGAAAATATCTAAAAAAGAGATGAAATGCCCCTCAAAAACATATTGGAGGTGGAACTATTTGATGTGTAGGGCATTAACTTTATGGGATCCTTTCCATCATCCTTGGGATACAAGTACATTTTAGTTAGGGTAGATTATGTGAGCAAATGTGTTGAAGCTATACCATCTCCAACTAATGATGTTAGAGTTGTGATCAAATTCCTTAAGAAGTTCATTTTTACAAGATTTGGAGCTCTACGTGCCATTATAAGTGATGGAGGTTCTCATTTTTGCAACCATCAATTTGAGAGATTATTACAAAAATATAGAGTAAAGCACAAGATTGCAACACCTTACCATCCACAAACTAGTGGTCAAGTGGAGATTTCAAATAGAGAGTTGAAAAGAATTCTTAAGAAAATAGTGAACAGTTCAAGGAAATATTGGTAATTAAAGTTAGATGATGCTCTCTAGGCCTATAGAACAACTTTTAAAACTCCCATTGGCACCACCCCTTTTAGATTGGTTTACGGGAAAGATTGTCATTTTTCTTTGGAGTTGGAGCATAGAGCATATTGAGCCATAAGGACACTGAATTTTGACTTAAAGACTGCAGGAGAAAAGAGAATGTTGCAATTAAATAAACTTGAGGAATTTAGATTAGGTGCTTATGAAAATGCCAAGCTTTACAAGGAAAGAACTAAGAGATGGCATGATAAGCATATTAGGAGGAAAGAATTTCAAGAAGAGGATGTTGTTCTCTTATATAATTTTAGGTTAAGGTTATTTCCCAGAAAATTGAAGTCAAGATGGTCAGGGCCTTACACTGTTACAAAGGTATATCCATATGGAGTTGTGGAGATAGGGAATGAAACCTCAGGTACTTTCAAAGTCAATGGGCAAAGATTAAAGCACTATATTGTTGGAGAGCCCATGCAAAATGTGGTAGAGCTTTCATGGCTTGGTTCTCCAACTGGGGATATATAGGTGATTTGGAGTGGAAGGTCAAGCTTAAGACCTTAAACAAGCGCTTCTTGGGAGGCAACCTAAGTGTATCCTTTTACAGTTTATTAATTTTCCATTTCATTTCATTTTAGTTTTTACTCTCATAAAACTCAAAAATGACATTTGTTTATCTTTTGTAGGTCATTCATGAAGATTGGGCAAATTGAAACTTATAACAAAAGGAAAGAATTGAGAAGGAACAAGTATGAAGAAAATTTATACTTTTTATCCAGTCCCTGTGAACAGTAACACTTTTAAACTTGTGCTAAACTACTGATATTGAAATCTACTTGCTAGCACATGTCTGATTTTGTGTTTTGTGTAAATTTTTGTGAAATGCAACTTAAAGGAGGATCAATTTTGATATTTAGGACTGATGTGAGCTTTATTAGAGTGCAAAAATAGTATTTGTTGAGTTTTACCTTTTAATGTATATATAGTTTTTATAGTTTGTTAGAATTTGCATGTTTTTGTTTGAGTCACTGTTTATGTTACTGTTCACACTATTGTTCATGCTGCTTAAGAGGTCAATCTTTAAATCTTTTCTGTAATTTTTGAATGCTTGGAATTTGTCTCAAATGTTGTCGAAAATGTGCTTTGAGTATAAGCTTAGGAATAAGACCATTTCATTAAGTTTGCAAAAGAAAAGGGTAATCACAATCCGTGCCTAATTTGAGCTATTTGTCTCTCAATTCCCTCATGGTTTTATTATGTTTGATAAGTTTATGAGAGATGATGAGCTTAAATTCTTCAATTTTATTGTGTTTATGTGTATTTGAGATTTGCTGAGGGTCATGATAGTATTCCATAATATTTGGATTATTTTTGGTAAGTGAAATCACAAATTTTCCCAAAACCTGCCGAAACTTGCTGATGATGTTGCTTACCCTAAGCTGTATCCTATGCAACTCCTGCTTAACCCTAAGCAAATTTTTGCTTAACCCTAAGCAACAACAGAATCTTTAGTTCAACCATGCTTAACCCCAAGCATTAACCCAAGTCACCAGTTGTCTACCCAAAATTTTAAAAGTCCCAAATTTTTGCCACTTTTATTACCCTAAATTTTAAAAGTCCCAAATTTTCGCCACTTTTATTCCATTCTCACTCCCGATAAACCAGAGCACTCTCCCACTCCCTCCACCATCTCTTCCGGCTATTCTTGGGAAGTTAAAGAGATTATTTCTACTTATTAAATGGCGATAACCAAGATTTGGTCTACCCACAAACCCTAAAAATTAAAAAAATTTGCTAAATCGAAAATGGCCACTTCTTCACCATCTGCTAGCGCAAACCCTACCCCCAGTTCAAGTCCACTGCCACCACCACAGTCACCACCGAGCACCCCACCGCCACCACAATCGCCTCCACCATCTTCACCACCACTACCCCAAAACCAAACACCCCACCTCATTCCGCCGACACCCCTCACACCACAAAATGAAGCCGCTATTGAGACACCTATCCTAGCCCCTGCCATAGAAACCCCAACTGAAACACCCATTATCGAAACCCAAAATTCAAGAACCGATGCTTGAACCTATGCCAACTTAAGCCAAACCTCAAACTAAAACCAAAATGGCTGCGGGTAGAACCAAGAAAGCCTCTGATTCAAAAAGAAAAGGGTCATCACCTGTTCCTATGGATTTCGAATCCTCACCTAGGATTTCCTCAGAGCCAGTTAGTAAGAGAACAAGGTCAGCATCATCAATTCCATCATCAGTTGCTCCAATTCCTGCAATTCAGTCGCCCTTAACATCTTCTCAGCCTGCTAGTGCTTTAACAACACCTTCAGCATCTACAGATGACATAGAGGAGGTAATTCCTCCATTACCTTGGGCTTTCAAAGACATAGATATGAAAAATGCATATGAGAGTTTAGCCTCCAAACCCATTGCAGCAAATAAATATATGGATGAGCAAATTTTAAGAGAATTAGGAATTTATAACTCTGTGTTTGCTTATTTAGATGCTGTCAATTGGACTGAGTTTGCTAAGATTAGGGAACTAGTGCATAAATATTTGACTTTGGAGTTTTTGAGTTCCCTAAGGTTGAATTTCAAACCTACTGTCCCTAGCCATAGAGATGTAATCTGCTTTAGATGTACTGGCATTGATAAGGAGTTAGATATGGACTCTATGAGTGCAATTTTTGGTTTTCAGGATACTGGATATAAGAGCATTGAGTGGCAACAAACCATCTATGATCCTGTTAAATTCTGGAAGGAAATTGCCCCCTATGGAGGTTATTATAGGCAGAGGACAGTAAAGGCAACCAGGATAGTGGATCCTGTGTTGAAATATCTCCATAGATTTATCTCTTACACTGTTTTAAGCAAAGGGCACAGTAATAGCATTGTGGGTGTTGGAGACCTATTTTTCTTGTGGTGTATGAAGGAGAGAAAACCAGTTAGCTTAGCCTACTTCTTAGGTACTCATTGGCACCAAACTGTCACAAGGCACACCACAGGTAGCATTATTTTTGGAGGATATATAACTGCCATAGCCAATTCTTTTGGCTTTGATGCTAGTTTATATAAGCTTGTGCTAGTTTCTAGTGAGTCATTTTTAGACAGCACAATGTTGCTTCACATGGATCTTTGTGAGAAGAAAGGGCATACTTATGTATTGTTACAGCAGCATGGTGATGCTAGTGGTTCTGCAGCACCAAGTGCTTATGCACCAGCAGAACCTATGCCAGCACCTCAAGCCGCACTGAACAACAATTTTCACTAGAAATTTTGTCCCTTCTAAGATCCTTAGAATCCAAAGTAGCCAGCTTCATTGCCCAACCATCTGTTCCTTTAATTGAAACCACAGAAATTCTTGAAACCTTGAAGGGGTTAGAAGTTAAAATTGATGTTCTGGGTCAGCAGCAGGTCAAACAGTAGAAGAAGCTAGAAAAGAGGCTTAAAAAGAGATTTTCATCTCTTAAAAAGAAGCAAAAGCAGCAGGAAATTCAAATGTTGGAGCTTTACAACAAATTGGCCCAATCTTTCAACAACTTATATCATTGGGGCCAAGACATGCTCCAGCAAATGAAGGACCTCACAGAAAACTTGGAGACAGCCTCTAAAGCTTCAGATCACCAAAAAGGCCTGCAGAACCTGATGCAGCAACCCTTGTGCCACCTGTAGACCCATCAGCAGCAGCAAACCCTTAGCAGCAACATCAATAATAGTAGTTTATTTAGCTTACTTTATTTCAGTTTTAGTTTATGTCTTGGGTTTATGCATTCATTTTAGGATCATGCATATCATAAAAATACATATATTTTTTTATCTTGTCCTTAGAGGATTGAGAATTGCTTTGAAGAGCAATTGAACTTACTTTTAGAAGGGTTTGATGGATTGAAAGCTCTGGATAGGTGCATGGTTATTAAATTCTTGCCTTAATTTATATCTTCTTAACCAAGGGCCACCCATTCAATTGCATTGAGTTTGAGTGCCTAGAGAAAACTCTAGGGTAACAAGTAGCTAATTGATGTCTCACCAATCCTAGAACAATCCTTCCAAACCTTTCAAGGAGAAATCATAACATGCATTTGAGAAAGAAATGATCTTGGCATTCTTTGAATTTTAAACCCATATTTTAGCCTTAGCCAACCTCACTTTAATGAGCCTACATTTATCCCTTTCATTTCTTTAGAACTCACATTAATGCCTGGTCATAAACCCCAACACTTACCTACCCTCTATGAGAATAATTCTTTGAGTGATAGACACACTTGATTAAAAAAAAATAATAACAATTATGGTATGTAAAGTAATTCATCACCCAAGTACACAAAGAAATAAGTTTGGAGGTGAATTAAAAGGGGACAATTGCAATTCAAAGTAGATATTATTTATGTAGTCCCTCCAAAAGATTTAAAATTATATGCTAGCATTTGTGAATAGTTGTAAAGTTCCTTCCTCCATTTAATTCTTAAAAAAAAAAAAGAAAAAAAAAGAGAGAAAAAATTGTGTGTCTTGATCTTTTAACAATTTGATTATTCTCCTGTTTTGTTACCTTTATCCTTTCCTTGTTAGCCATATTATCACCCCCTTAGTCCTATTACAACCCTTGAAAGTCTTTTTGATCTTTTGATGGTGTTTTGCTATATTAGTGGAGATTGGAATAGGAGAATTGCTTATGGGTTGGGATATCATTCATCCATTCATTTACTTCCATTATTATTTGAGACACTTTAGTTTATGAATTGCTCTAGAGTCTATTTAGGCATGATTATTCTTTGTGATTGATTGGTTTGGGCTTGATGATATGAATAATTGACCCAAGGCTAAGCGGTGATAACTTTGGTAAGGATTAAATTCTTTGTACCTTGAAAGTGGGTATATGGCTTATTAGTGGCTAAAAGTAAGTTTGAGAGCTTAGATAAGAAATTTCCATGAATTTAAGGGAAGGTATCCCAAATTGCATTAATTGTTTTTAATTTGCTTAAGGACAAGCAAAGGTTTGAGTTTGGGGGAATTTGTTGCACTCATTTCATATAGGCATTTTAGGGTAGTTTTGCATCCATTTTGCCCTTACATTTTAGCGTATTTTATGTTTTCAGCTTTATTTTAGCTTATTTGTTAACTTTAGTTACTTTATATTTGATTTTTATAATTTTGTTATTTTTAATAGATTTTTGGGGCAAATTGAGGGTCAATGAGTGCAATAGGAAGTGATTTGAAGAAATTTGGAGTTTCTTAAGCATAGAAGAAAGTTGAAGAAATCAAGCCTTGAAAGATCAAGTTAACCGAAATTTGCTTGAGACTTTGCTTACGATGCTGCTCAAAGTATGTCATATTGCTTAACCTTAAGCTTGGGCAAGCCGCAAGTCAAGCACAACTTAAATCCTATACATTCAAGCTTTCATCTCAAAACCTGCCGAGAATTGCTTAAGATCCTGCTTAGGGTAAGTAGCAGTGTTTAAGGTACAACACAAGTCAAGCTGGAAGTCAAACATCAGTAAAAAAGCTCATTTTATTCCAAATTTTCTGAGATTTGCTGACGGTCTAATTAACCTTAAGCAGACAGTGCAACCACAGGCCAAAAGTTGCTGAAGAAGCTGCTTAGGGTAAGCAATACCCTAAGCAGACTGCCCAAAAATGTGAATGACTCTGCTGACTTGGATGTTTCTACACCTCATTCCCTATCCACTCCTTGGCTCTTATCTATTTTTAGGGTAACCTTTGGGACCATATAAAAGCATCATTTTCTAGTTTTTAATAAAAGAGGAAACAATAAGAAATAAAAGGAAAAAATTTACAAGGATAGAGAGGAGGAAGACGCCATTATTTCTGAGGAAGAGGAGCTACTGCAACCATCTCTGGAAGCTCTAGAAATAAGAGTTTTGGGTTCTTCTACCTGGGTTTTTCTATTTTTAGTCATTCTATCATATTTTTCTTTACTTTTCCATCAATTTCTCTTATAAATACCAACATGAGTGAGTAAACTCTTTGGATTTCAGAGTTGGGGAAATATGTTTTAGATTAATTTATGGATTTGGACTGGTTATTTTCATATTTTATATAAATATGAGTTTTGATTCCTTCCTTGTGTGCTTGATTTACTTGCCTAATATTTGTACCCATTGGGTATTCTGTTAATCTTTGATTGAAGGACCAAAAGTGAAGGTCATTGATAGATAATCAAGGATTGAAACTTAAAATTACCTAAATTTAGAAATAAACTAGGGTTTTAAGAGGAATTAATGATTGGTTACAAAGCTTAATGGGTTTTAAATTATTCAAATATCGTACGAAAGTAGGTTTGGTTATTTTAAAATACACTTTGGTTTGCTTGAAAAAGATATCAAAGGGATTTATAATCAATCACCTTCAAACTCTATTTTCCCTTAAAATTGGAATACTCAAGACAAATCCCAATTAATTTATGCATAAACCCCCAACTCTGGAATCACTTTTAACATAATTAGACTTTGATTTAAATTACTCGTTATTAATTTAGTTCAATTGCATCTAGATTAAGAATTTATTTGCTTGCTCTTTACCTATTCCAATTAGATTAATCAATTTATATTGCTCATTTACATTTATCATTTATTCATCAATCATTAGCCCAAATAATCACTTCATTCATAGTTTGGTACTCAAACGGTAAATCCTCATGGGAATGATACTTGACTCATCACTCTATTACTTGAGATGACCTGTATACTTGTGGATACACGCCATCAGAAACACACACCCGAGGGATGTTTGTCCACCAAGATTGGTATAAGGAAACTTGCCTGTAACACAATCGCCCACAGATATTATTTGCCCAAGAATACTCGGACAAAGAAGATTCCCTTCTCCCAAAGATGAGATTCTGAGATACTCGCATAACGAGTTAGAATCCTAATAAGAGAAGACTCTTATCCTCATAAGAACTTTATTAACAAGGCAAGTCCGAGATATCTTGGGGTCAAACCTTATTATGATTCAACATTCCTAATTCTAGAAGGAATCTAATACCCAATATTCCTAATCACAATGGGAGTCTAACCAATACCCATATATGTATACAGAGATGACAGGTACACCAGTCTAACCATTGATCTCTCAACCCTACTCTCATTCTCCAAATTATCAATACTGACTTAGGTATCAAAGCAGTGGTCAAGTAACCCACCCAGTGCTTTCCTATTTTACAGATCCATACCCATGGAGATTCTTGTGACAACATCACAAATCAAAGCTTAGTAGCCCACTAACTCAAATCCAAAGCTTAGTATTTGAAGACTCAAGCTTTCTAACAAATTTACATTGAGCCCAAACCAATAAGTCCATGCTTAAAAATCAAATGAAAAAAAAAAAACTGAAATCAAGTTTGATTTAATTTGGTTCGAGTACCTATCATATGAGTTATATATTACTGACCAAGTTAGGTTAGGCAAAATGAAGTATATTTATCATTAAATGTTATATTAAGATGAATGGTTTAAATATGAAAATAATTTCCATATTAAATATGATTTTATAACTTATATATTATAGGCCAAAAGCATATTTTGGCATGTGAATTTTATACAAATAGTCTATTGGCACCTTTAACTTTATTTTCGTTCCATTTAACCCCATACTTTTTAAAATTGTTACTATTAAACGCTTGTTATCCTAGTCAACATCATGCGCAGACTTATGCACTATAAAGCAAGTGAAGAAAAAAAAAATATATGACATGGCATTTAAAGAAACCCCAAATCCAGACAATGGTAAAATCCCAAATGAAGGTTTCTCATGAGCTAGGGATTTAAAGAAGACAATGGTAAAAAGATTTTCTTCATCCTCCATCCTCAAAAAATATTCACTGTAATCTATAATTTCTCATTCACTTTTCCCATTTTTTGTTTTATAAGTTGGGATTCTCACATATTGCGGTGTTAAAAGAAATAATAACGATAAAAAGAAGCAATGCTTCTTATTGTGGTGTTAAAAGGAATAATAACATTGAAGGAAGGAAGGTTTTGAAAGCAACAACAATGGAAGGTCCTCCATATGATTTTGTTGTACTAGTTTGATATCGTGGGTAATCAACTGTGCTCAACTCAAACATTCTTAGACAAATCTTAATCCTAGAAGAAGGTTTTTTTAGTGTAAAAATTATGAGGTAAGTCCCTCAGGTGTATAATTTGGTATTACATGAAAATATGTGTTTTGATAAGTGATTTATTTGAAAGTACAGAATGTAGGGGCTTATGGGTATTTTATGTGGTTTGACCCTCCTATTCCTACGCATGCTAAGCAAGTGATTGTCGGTTTGCTAATAAGAGTGCAGGTTTTGAAGCATAAAGAAAAAAAGCAAGCAATAGAGAGAAAAAGTGGAAGCTTTGTTGTGTTATTATTGTCATAATGTGTCTTATTCAAGTATGTGTTTATTGGTTTTGCAACTGCCGCAAGTGCACGGATCGCTAACAAGTAATAAAGTGATGAGTAGAGTATCGTTTCCACGAGGATTTTGTTTAGCAAGTACTAATCTACACAGTAATTTTGACTGTCTAGGCTATTGAATACTTAGGGAATTAAGTTTGTTAACTTTGAACACTAGAATGGTAAACTTAAAATGAAGTAATCTATTTTGAAACAATTCTAGAATTAAGATTTCACACTTGAATCTTATTAGGGATGTTATCTTGTTTATTTACTAAATTGAGGATCATTTTCCTTGATGGAAATCAGTCCTAAGTTATCCTAAATCCTCTCTCAAGGCACCTAGGGTGTATTCTAATTAACTCAAACCTTACTTTCGTGGTGATTAAATTAATTAAAATCCTTTAAGATTTTTGATCAATTTTGAAGTTCCACAAAGGTATCAGCCTATGTCTAGGTCAAAATTCCTAGGTTCAAGATCTTGATTTTTTAATGTTAATCTTCACCTTTCAGTCCTTCAATTAACATCTACAATCATGGCTAAGTGGGTACCAGCACATAGCATGCATTAAGATCACAAGAAATTAAATCAAGAAACGAATCTCAAATTTAATAAATAAAACTTATTGTTCATCCATAATAATGATTAGAAGCACTACTCTCCCAAATCCTGAATAAGAAAACTACTCACTCATGGTGAGTTCAGCAAACATCATGATAAAAGGTAAAAATAGTAAAAAGTAAACCATGTAGAAGAAATAAAAATAATAAAAATCTGTCTAGAGAGATGAAATGAAGGAACCGAAGAGAGTTTGTAGCTTTGATCTTGTGGAACTTCAGCTGGAAAACTTCTTTAATTACTGATGTTTCTCTCCTTGAGACGGCTGGATTTCTCTCTTTCAAAACTCCTCGAAAGTGCTGTCAAAAGATAAAAGAAAGAGCGAGCCAGCCGAACCAACCTAACAAAAACCAACCCTTTTTCTAATGTTTCTTTTCTATTTATAGTCATTGCTCTAGGGTTAGGTCATTTGTGAGTCCAAAAGGCTTTAGGAGTCTCATTTGAATCAGGAAACGAGAGCGGGAATTCGAGTAAAAAACTAGCTACCGCATAGTACACGGCCCGTGTGTCACTACACAGGTCTCGTAATGTAGGGCCGTGTAACTTGCTGGAGGAGAATTGCGAAATCTTGCATTGGCATAGAAAGTTACACGGGTTTGCGCCAACTACACGGGCTTGATTACACGGGCCGTGTACTATTGTTCCCATAAGGTGCTTCAAGCTTGTCCCCGGTAAAGACTTACATGGGTCCCTACAGATTACACGGGTCTACTTACACGACCCGTGTACTTATGTTCTCCATTGACTCTCTTAGCTTTCTTCTGGCTGAGAGTTACACGGGTCTGGGGCTTGGTTTGCATGACCCGTGTACTTTGTATCAGCAGCAATTCCCTGTCTCTTGACTTCTCCAAGCTTTCCTTTGCACTCCCATACTCTGGGGCTTCACCCAAACACTTAAAATGATGCAGAAAATATGGAATTAAGGGTTTGACAATAGAAATTACAAAAACTAATGAAATCAACTAATGTGCATGAAAATACTTGCCTAAATGCTATGAAATAGTATACAAATATGCTTAAAAACATCTATACAATTCAAGTGTATCAAATACCCCCAAACTTAAATTTTTACTTGTCCTCAAGCAAAGCAAAACTCTGTTTTAAAACACATTTCAGGGGATACTTAGGAATATAACCAACAATTTAATAAGCATAGAATTGAAGTCCTCCAACCTTCCAATCTCCCTCTTTCAAGGTATATGGGTTCTAATAGCTGCCCGTTTAGAACTTCACCTCATTTCATGGTGTTTCGACTAATTATTTCTCTATACAAGACCATTAATAAGCCACAAATAACCTGTTTTATCGAGAAAGATTTGAGAAACACTAACTCCCCCAAATTTGCCTCTTTGTGAGTAATTGTGATGAAGTAATTTAATTCCAACCCCATAGGCATATCTCAATTTCCTATCTCCACTAATATAGCATTCACCTTTCAAAAGATCAAAAGGTCTTTAAAAAGGGTTGTAATGGGGCTAAGAGAATAAGGGCTTGGTTGCCAATGAAAGGTTTTTAGGGAATACAAATATGAGGATAGCATGTATGCATAAAATACTAATTTTGTATGGAGAGGAAGGGCTTTTGGCTTTTTACAGTGCCAAGCATGCTTTCATGATACTTATCTTGGGACTTCTTTTCTTTTCTCTTTCTTCTTTCTTTTTATGTCCCTTTTATCCTCTCCCCCAAACTCATTACTTTTGTTGGTTCGGAAAGGCAAGTTTTTCTTTGATTTCAATTGCACACTTTCACTTTTTCTTGAGTTCTACATCCTCTCTTCATTTTCCTCATGCATATTGCTTCCTCAAAAGGGTATGGTAGGTGTTTAGGCTAGGGGCTAGGTAAATAACATGGGTAATCAATAAATTCTAAGGGATAAACATAGGCTTCAAGTTGGCTACAAGGGATATACATTTTAATTAGAGATGGCTAAGGCTTAGTGAGGCTATATCGAAGAATGTCTTAATCATTTCTTCATCAAGCATATGCTAGGATTTCGCCTTGATAGGTCCAAGAGATATGTTTTAGAGCTAGTGACGCATTTTTAGGTTTGCTTGTATTTCAAAAATTGTTCTCATAATTTTACAAGTTCAATGTGATAAATTAATAGTTATGAAGAGGTTTAACTAGTCTAGTTCCATTAAAGAGATCAGTTTCTTCACAAACAACATGTTAGAATCCCTTTTTGCCTATTTAGATACATTCATTCCTCTATCCCGTGAAGTCTAATTATTAGCTTACTAGAATTTGGTTATAGTGCTAAGTTTCACAATTTTTCAAAAATTTTCAAAAATTTTGATACACAAGAATAATGTAGCTGAATTTAAACAATATAATGATGTACAAATGTAATGATATGCAATGCACTTGTGTCCCCCCCAAATTCAAATCAGACATTGTCCTCAATGTTAAAATAATATGCAAAAGCATAGAAAATGTACAAAGATTATAAGGAAGCATATCATTTATTAAGGATGAAAAATTTTTGGACATAAAGCAAATAAAAGAGACCTATGATTGCAGTTTAAGACTAAAGCATGTAAGATATTACAATAAAGATTCTATCCTATAGTCCTAGGTCTAAAAGGTCTCTGATGATGATGATGATGGTGATGCTGGCTCCTCTTCCTCCTCATCTAGCTTCTCCATTAGCGTGTCTAATTTGTTGTGTGCTTCCTGGAGGCTGTCCTTGATAGGTCGCATCCTGTTGTTGATTGTAGTCTCCATGTGCTGTAGGTATACGAGTACCGGGTCTGTAGGTGGTGGTGTGTACGGAGGCACTTGAGCAGGGGACTCCTAAAACATTGGCTCTTGGACTTCTTCTTGAGGTTACAAAGTCTCACCGGGTCCTTCTCTTGCTTCGTCTCTCCAAGGGATGGCATTCCTTTCAGCATCCAGTAGGTAGCATGTTTTGCCCACTTTCTTACATATCCCCATGGATATGCAGATAGTCTGATCTATTCCTGACGTTCCAGTGACGAAGCACAGTCTGTGATGTCCTGAAACAAAGCCGAAGTGGAGGGCAATGGTTGTGAAAAGGCCACCAAGCATGATGTGCCCGGTAGACTATTGACAGAGGCATCGAAGATGGTTGCATAAAAAGAAGCCAGTGTTGCACCGCTGTCTAGTGACCATGCACCATAAGAAGAAGAGCTCACTGGCGTTGACAAGTCCAAGGTTGTCGCGACGGCCCATGATAGTGTGGGCGGTGAACCGATGCATATATCGCAATGCTGGACTTGTGACGCTCGTGGATTTGGATTTGCTGGAGTTATCGGGCTCTGTGTTCGGGGCAATGGAATTCCAAAAGCTGATATTGTTATAGAGCATACGGTTCCTAGGAATCTCCTAGTGGTCGGCGCTGTCAAAGCCAAAGATAGCGTTGAACTCGTCTATGTTCATTACCCAGTCGACACCAAGGAGGCGAAATTCAATCCTGCCCCTGTCCTCCCTGTCGGTAGGCCATAATGTGGCCTTGAAGCTGCCCAAAAATCCAGCGTGGTATCTTTATATGCCGAAAATTGGAGTTGGGCGAACCTTGTCCACCTGATGCTATTTAGTAGCCCATTGATTTCATTCTGTAGCCCGATTTGCTCCAAAAGTGGAAAATCCATGTATTGGTGGAGCTTATTTTCTGGGCATGAAGCCGGGTGCATATTGCTTTATGGGAATCATCATGAAATCCCCAAGGAATTGAGATTTCGGGTTGTGGAGCGGGTTGTGGTTGTGGTGGAGGATGGGCTTGTTGAGATAGTTGGGGAGTGGCTACCCTTGTTCTTAGGCGTTGGGGTTGAGGCTGAGGTGGAGAAGGTGAGGATTCTCCTCTTTGCCTTGAAGAAGAGCCAATCCTTCTTACAGATCTCTTTGCAGGAGCCATGGATGAGTTTTTAGGAAGGAGAAGAGTAGGGTTTAGTGAAGGGAGATGAGATTTGAGAGGTTTTTATAGGCTAGGAAGGGAGGAAATGAAGGGTTTTGTGTCTATGAAGGGTTTTAATGCTTGGGGTGCATTTAAAGAGCCGTTAGAACTCTTCATTTCGCGCGTTTTGTGCCCCAGGAGTCGCGTCTGCGATGAAGTACACGGGTCGTGTATCACTACACGGGTCCCGACATATAGGGCCGTGTAAATTTCTGCCCAAAAATTTCAAATTCTGTCGTAGTACACGGCCCATGTAAATGAGCTCTGGGACCCGTGTAACTTTCTGTTTCTCGAGTTGCTTTGCTGGATATGTTACACGGCCCGTGCCAAATACAAGGAGGCCCATGTAACTTTTTGACTTTTAGTTTTTCTGCTAGAGACATTATACGGGCCGTGTAAATTGGGCTATGGACTCGTGTAACTTTCTGTCTCCTTCAGAGTTAAGAATGCAGGAAATTTACAGATGTCTAAAAAGTTACACGGGGTGTGTAAAACCAGTACACGACCTGTGTAATATTCTGATTTTTCAAATTTTTATCAAATAAAAAATGTTTATCATCACAGCACATGAAATGGATGTAAAGTTTAGTAATGGAGCTACTTCCTTGGTTTTCTCCAATTTTCCCTTTTGTGGTTTTGACTTGGTGATTCCTTTCCTCTCTTGATCTCTACTCCCCTTTCCGAAAATTCCTACATAGTGAAATGCTAATGAGTACGAAACAAAAATCAATATGAAAAAGAAGGAAAAAAAAAAAAAAAGAAAAGTTCAAAAAAACTTTTGGGTTGCCTCCCAAAAAGCGCTTATTTGTAGTCTTTAGCTGGACTTTGCTTGTTTATGGTCTGTCGGAAGGATAGTCGAGGGTGCAATTAACTCCCATTTCTATGGGTTCTCCCTGAAAGTAAGGCTTCAGTCTCTGCCCATTGACCTTAAATGCACCTGAGGTCTGGCTCCACACTTCTACTACTTTATGTGGGAAGACTTGGGTGACTTTGAAAGGTCCGGACCATCTTGATTTAAGCTTCCCTGGAAAGAGTTTCAATCTAGAGTTGAATAAGAGGACAATATCTCCTTCTTTTATTTCTTTCCTTGCTATGCGCCTGTCATGCCATCTCTTGGTTTTATCCTTGAAAATTTTGGCATTTTCGTATGCATCCTGTCGGATTTCTTCTAACTCATTCAGTTGTAGGAGTCTTTTCTCACCAGCAGCTTTGAGGTCAAAGTTTAGTACCTAAATTGCCTAGTAAGCTTTATGCTCAAGTTCAATAGGGAGATGGCATAATTTTCCATAAACTAGTCGAAAAGGTGTTGTGCCAATTGGGGTTTTATATGCAGTGCAGTATGCCCATAGTGCATCATCTAACTTCATGCACCAGTACTTCCTAGATCTGTTTACAGTTTTCTCCAGAATCTGCTTTAGTTCCCTGTTTGAGATTTCTACTTGACCGCTGGTTTGAGGATGATAAGGTGTGGCCACTTTGTGAGTCACTCCATACTTTTTCAGTAGTGTTTCGAATTGTTGGTTACAGAAGTGACTTCCTCCATTGCTGATTATTGCTCACGGTGTGCCAAATCTTGTGAAGATGTTCTTCTTAAGAAACTTTGTGACCACTCTAGCGTCATTGGTTGGTGTCGCAATTGCTTCTACCCATTTTGACACATAATCAACTCCAACTAGAATATACTTGTTTTCACGGGAAGAGAGAAATAGGCCCATGAAGTCTATTCCCCATACATTAAACAATTCTATCTCGAGCATACCATGCAGTGGCATTTTATTCCTTCTTGAACTGTTACCTATTCTTTGGCATTGATCAAAACCTAGCACAAAGGATCTTATATCCTTAAATAAATATGGCCAGTATAACCCTGCTTGCAAAATCTTTATTGCGGTTTTTAAGGTGCCGAAATGTCCTCCATATAGTGATGAATGGCAGTGATAAATGATACTTTCCATATCTTCCTCTAGTATGCACCTTCTTATCAGCCCATCATTACATCTCTTGTACAGTAGAAGTTCCTCCCATAAGTAATATCTTACATCATGTAGGAATTTCTTTCTTTGTTGATAAGTCATGTTTGGAGGCAGTACCCTGCATACAAGAAAATTAACAAAGTCAGCGTACCATGGAGCTTTGGAGAATGCAAGTAATTGCGCATCAGAAAATGAATCATCAATTGGCAAATCTTTGAAGTCCTCTGTGTACTCCAATTTTAGTTTAAAAAGATGGTCAGCTACTACATTTTTGGATCCTTTTTTGTCCTTGATTTCAAGGTCAAATTATTGCAGGAGTAGAATCCATTGAATCAGCCTTGGTTTTGCTTCCTTCTTGTTCATAAGGTACTGATTGCAGCATGATCTGTGAATACAATGACTTTTGATCCAATGAGGTAAGATCTGAACTTGTCCATTGCAAACACTACTACTAGAAATTCCTTCTCTGTGGTGGCATAATTGATTTGCGTATCATCGAGTGCCTTGCTAGCATAATAAATAGCATGGAGCTTTTTATCTTTTCTTTGCCTGAGCATTGCTCCAACTGCAAAGTCACTCACGTCGCACATCACCTCGAATGGTAGCTCCCAATTTGGTGGCTGCATTATTGGTGCTGATATCAGGGCCTCTTTGATTATGTTAAAGGAGACAAGGCAATTTTCATCAAAATCAAAGGGAACATCTTGACTTAACAAGTTAGTAAGCGGCTTAGCTATTTTAGAAAAGTCCTTGATGAATCTTCTGTAGAATCCTGCATGTCCTAAAAAGCTTCACACTCCCTTGACTGATGTTGGGGGTGGCATGTTTTCAATGATCTCAATTTTTGCCTTATCAACTTCAATTCCTCTTTCCAATATCAAATGTCCTAGAACTATGCCTTCCCTTACCATGAAATGGCATTTTTCCCAATTTAGGACCAGGTTTGATTCTTCACATCTTTGTAACACCTTAGATAAACTAGCTAGGCAATCATCAAAAGTAGTTCTATAGACAGAAAAATCATCCATAAAAACTTCTATGAAATCTTCAATACAATCAGAAAAGATAGTCATCATGCATCTTTGAAAGGTAGCCGGGGCATTACAAAAACCAAAAGGCATTCTTCTATATGCAAATGTTCCATAGGGACAAGTGAATGTTGTCTTTTTTTAGTCTTCTGGGTGAATAGGAAATTGAAAGAATCCCAAATACCCATCTAGATAACAGAAATAAGAGTGTTTCGCTAACCTTTCTAACATTTGGTTGATGAAGGGGAGAGGGAAATGGTCTTTTCTGGTAGCACTGTCCAATTTCCTATATGCACATTCGCAAACTAGTGACTACTCTAGTAGGGATTAGCTCATTGCTTGCATTTTGGATAACAGTTGTCCCACCTTTCTTAGAAACTACATGTACTGGACTAACCCATTTACTATCAGAAATTGGGTATATGATACCTACATCTAATAGTTTTAAAATTTCTTTCTTGACTACTTCTTTCATGTTTAGGTTAAGTCTTCTTTGGTGTTCGATTGTGGGTTTACTGTTTTCTTCCATGGGTATCCTATGCATGCAAATTGAGGGGTTGATTCCCTTCAGGTCTTCTATTTTATACCCTATGGCTTTGCTATGGATCCTAAGTTCTCTTAGCAATTTTTTCTCTTCTAACTTAGACAGGCTAGTATTGATTATAACAGGATATTTAGAATTTGAGTCCAGAAATGCGTACCTTAGTGAGAAGGAGAGAGGTTTAAGCTCTACCTGTTTGGCGTTTTCTTAAAGCTTACCTTGGGTATGTTCCTCCTTCAACTTTTCCATCTTGGAAGCCTTAGCTAAGGGTATGGGTGGATGAGCTACTAACTATTGTGCACAGGCTACTATCTCTATATTTTCATCATCCACTGTGTGGCTGTGCACAATACATGCTTCAAGAGGATCTTTAGGATGTGTCTTATGAAATTCCTCTTCAACTTGTTTGTCTATTATGTCAACCTTGAAGCATTCATCAGGTTCAAATTTGTGTTTCATTGTGTCGAACAAGTTGAACTCCACTTCTTCTTCTCCTACCTTAAGAGTTAATTGCCCATTTTTGACGTCTATGATGGCTCCGGCAGTTGCCAAGAATGGTCTTCCCAAAATGATAGGAATTTGAACATCTTCTTCTATCTCAAGGATAACAAAGTCCACTAGAATGAAGAATTTGCCCACTTTGATAGGAATGTTCTCAAGTATGCCCACAGGATATTTAATAGATCGATCAGCCAATTGCAGCGAGATTGTTGTGGGCTTCAGTTCTTTGATCTCCAGCTTTTTGCATATTGATAGAGGCATTAAAATGACGCTTGCCCCAAGATCGCAGAGGGCCTTATCTATTTTCTTGTTACCAATGAGACAGGGTATGGAGAAGTTTCCTGGATCCTTCAACTTTGGAGGCAGTTTATTTTGTAGAATGGCACTGCATTCCTCTGTTAGAGCTACTGTTCCATAGTCTTTTAGCTTTCTTTTCTTTGACAGAATTTCCTTAAGAAATTTGGCTTAAGATGGCATCTGAGAAAGTGCTTCAGTGAAGGGGATGTTGATGTAAAGTTTCTATAAAACTTCCAAAAACTTCCCAAACTGTTTGTCCAATTTGGCTTTCTGAAATCTATGAGGAAAAGGTAGGGGAGGCTGGTATGGATCTGGTAATTTCTTTGTCTTCCTTGCTTCCTCTTCATTATCTTTCTTAGCTTCTTCCTCCTTTTTCTCTGCTTGGTCTTTAGATTTTTCTATGGTTTCCTCTGTCGGTTCTACCTCTGGTTGTACTAGAGTTCTTCCACTCCTCAGTGTAACTGCCTTACAATGCTCCCTTGGGTTCATTTCTGGTTGGCTAGGCAGTTTGCCAGTAGCCTTACTTGAAGAACTTGCTTGCTGAACGATTTGATTCTCTAGAATCTTGTTATGAGTGGCAAGTTGGTCCATTCTGGAAGTCAGCTGTTTAATCAATTTAGTTTGTTGTTGTTGAGCTGCTAGGAATCCTTTCATCATGGTTTCCATGGTCATTTTTGGTTCAGGTTGTTGAGGTTGGAGAGGTAGTGATGGCTGTGAAAAGTTTTGACCTGTTCTGAAATCCAGGGGGTGCTGGTGTTTTGTACCCTTGTTGCTTGTTTATTGGCTAGTTTTGCTGATTGGACCATGAGAAATTTGGATGGTTCCTCCATCCAGGATTGTAAGTATTTGAATATAGATTGTTGGGCTGCCTCTGGTTGAAGTTTCCTCCATTATTCACATAGTTCATCTGTTTTGTGGAGGGTTCATTGAAATTGCTATATTATGAACTCATGTATCCTCCTCCATAGCTGTCCTTATGTTGACTGTTTGTACCAACTACGTTGGCTTGCATTCTTTTGAGTTTCTTTGTGAGCTAATCAAACTGAGCATTTATCATGCTTAGGGCGTCTACTTCTAGGACCGTTGCAGCTCTCCTTGCATTTTCTCTTTCATTTGGCTACTCATAATTGTGGTATGCAACTCTTTCTAGAAGTTCAAGTGCTTGTGGTACTGTTTTCTCCATTAGATCACCCTCTGCAGCTGAATCAACTGTGCTCCTTGTAGAGGGTAGTAATCCATTATAAAAATTTTGCACTAATAGCCAATCTTCTATGCCATGATGTGGACATTCCCTTTGCAGGTCTTTATATCCTTCCCATGCGTCATAGAGTGATTCTTCTTCCTTTTGTCTGAAGGTGTTGAGCTCTAGCCTCAGTTTTATAGTCTTTACAGGTGGAAAATACCTTGCTTGAAAAGCTTGAGAGAGGTTTTCCCAAATAGTGAACATTCCGGCCTGTTGAGAAAGTAACCACTTCCTTGCTCTGTCCTGAAGGGAGAATGGGAATGCTCTAAGTTTTATTGCTTGATCAGACACTCCATTCATCTTGAATGTATCACATAGGGCAAGAAAGCACTGGAGGTGATAGTGTGGGTCTTCTATTGGTGAACCTGCAAACTGGGTTTGTTGAATCATTTGGAGCCATGCTGGTTTTAATTCAAAGTTGTTGGCTTCCACTGTGGGTCTAGTGACACTAGGCTGAAATCCTTGGACAGACGGAGCTCTGTAATCTCTCAAGAGTCTTGGTCTGTTATTATTATTGGCCATTGTTGGAATTTCAGGATCTCCTTAACCGTGCTCTTGATGTTTCCTTTCCCTCCTGATAGCTTTCAGAATTCTGTCTATCTCCGGATCACAGTCCAAAATTTCTTCTGGCTTTGTTCTAGTCATATATCAGATCGGGTATTTGAGAGAAAAGAAAAGAAATACAACTAGTACAATAAAATTAAATAATAAATATAATTGCCTAAATCAGCTAAATTGCCTATCGCTTGATATTACTAAAACCAAAAATCCCCAGCAACAGCGCCAAAAACTTGTTTGCTGGTTTTGCAACCACCGCAAATGCACGGATCACTAACAAGTAATAAAGTGATGAGTAAAGTATTATTCCCACAAGGATTTTGTTTAGCAAGTATCAATCTACACAGTATTTTTAACTCTCTAGGCTATTGAATACTTAGGGAATGAAGTTTGTTAACTTTAAATACTAGAATGGTAAACTTAAAATGAAGTAATCTATTTTGAAACAATTCTGGAATTAAGATTTCACACTTGAATCTTATTAGGGATATTATCTTGTTTATTTACTGAATTGAGGATCATTTTCCTTGATGGAAATCAGTCCTAAGTTATCCTAAATCCTCTCTCAAGGCACCTAGGGTGTATTCTAATTAACTCATACCCTACTTTCGTGGTGATTAAATTAATTAAAATCCTTTAAGATTTTTGACCAATTTTGAAGTTCCACAAAGGTATCAGCCTATGTCTAGGTTAAAATTCTTAGGTTCAAGATCTTGATTTTCTAATGTTAATCTTCACCTTTCAATCCTTTAATTAACATCTACAATCATGGCTAAGTGGGTACCAACACATAGCATGCATTAAGATCATAAGAAATTAAATCAAGAAACGAATCTCAAATTCAATAAATAAAACTTAGTGTTCATCCATAATAATGATTACAAGCGCTACTCTCCCAAATCCAGAATAAGAAAATTACTCACTTATGATGAGTTCAGCAAACATCATGATAAAAGGTAAAAACAGTAAAAAGTAAACCATGCAGAAGAAATAAAAACAATAAAAATATGTCTAGAGAGATGAAATGAAGGAACCGAAGAGAGTTTGCAGCTTTGATCTTGTGGAACTTCAGCTGGAAAACTTCTTTTGGTACTGATGTTTCTCTCCTTGAGACGGCTGGATTTCTCTCCTTCAAAACTCCTCGAAAGTGCTGTCAAAAGATAAAAGAAAGAGCGAGCCGGCCGAACCAACCTAACAAAAACCAACCCTTTTTCTGATGTTTTCTTTTCTATTTATAGTCGTTGCTCTACGGTTAGGTCATTTGTGAGTCCAAAAGGCTTTAGGAGTTTCATTTGAATCAGGAAACAAGAGCGGGAATTCGAGTAAAAAACTGGTTGCTGCATAGTACACGGCCCGTGTGTCACTACACGGGTCCTGTAATGTAGGGCCGTGTAACTTGCTGGAGGAGAATTGCAAAATCTTGCATTGGCACAGAAAGTTACACGGGTCTGTGCCAATTACACAGGCCTGATCACACGGGTTGTGTACTATTGTTCTCATAAGGTGCTTCAAGCTTATCCCCGGCAGAGACTTGCACGGGTCCCTATAGATTATACGGGTCTACTTACACGACCCGTGTACTTGTGTTTCTCCATTGACTCTCTTGGCTTTCTTCTGGCTGAGAGTTATATGGGCTGGGGATTTGGTTTGCATGACCCGTGTACTTTGTATCAGTAGCAATTCTCTGTCTCTTGACTTCACCAAGCTTTCCTTTGCACTCCCATACTCTGGGGCTTCACCCAAACACTTGAAATGATGCAGAAAACATGGAATTAAGGGCTTGACAATCGAAATTACAAAAACTAATGAAATCAACAACTGTGCATGAAGATATTTGCCTAAATGCTATGAAATAGTATACAAATGTACTTAAAAATATCTATACAATTCAAATGTATCAGTGTGTAATCTAGTTATTTAGTTATGTTATGGATTGGAAATGAAATGGCCAAATGAAATGATGTGCATTTTGTTTTGCAATCTACTGTTGTTTGTGATAGATGTAGATTGCAATTGTGTTTTGTAAACACTCCATTAATGAAATGTTATTTTGGCTTTATGCTAAATTTACAAGTTGTTAGAATCTATATTTGATCTTATCATAATGTTTGAATGAAAGTGTGGAATGCATTTTAACATAATATAGTGTAAAAAAATAAGCGTGTAAATAATTACAAATCATATTAGACCAAATTTGTAGTAGCTAATAATAACAAAACTTAAACTAAGTATTGCACAACAAAATCCAACTTTAAAATAGCCATTGCATCAATAATATAAAGGTTATATAGCGAGTTTTGGCAAAAGGCAACCACTACACTACTCCAATTACTCAAATTGAATAATTACACCTAATTAAACAATATTTTTTGAAACTACAATTGCTCACAAAAAAAAGGACAATCATCTAACCACAAAAAGGACAGTTTTTTGCACCAAAATATACCATCACAATTACAAATAAACATCATATATTTAGGCTTTTGCACTATGATATGTGCAATTCCCCATTACACTGCTGCCTTGTGATGCTTGAGTTGATTTGGAACCTTGCTGTGAATGCTGTTGTCCTTTATTCATAACCATCTTAGATTGTTACTGCTGAAGTTGCCTTGAAGTTACTACATTTTGGCCAATCCATCTCAAACCTCTTGGTTTGAATCCTAAATCCTCTGTATCTTCATAAGCATGTTTGAAGTTTGCTGGTCTGGTTATAACTCTTTCCATTACTCTTCTAGGTTATCTTCATAAGCATGTTTGAAGTTTGCTAGTCTAATTATAACTCTTTCCATTACCCTTCTAGGTTGTATTACATACATTAAATCTTATTAGTTGCAACATATATAGCTAAAATTTAAAAAAAAAATCAAGTATACACAAGACAATTAACTTACATTTTTAATAGCTTCACCGGTATGTTCATTCTGTAACCATAAGTTTTACTTCTTTTTGTCTGGTTAGATGCAGTTTCATTACCATAAGTAGGTCTTTTGCCAATAAAAACTTCATTGGCCGTGCTTGACCTAAGCTGTAAACTAGAATTGCCCCTACCACCTGTACTAGCACCTCTTCCACTACCATTGCCTCTACCCATACTAACACCCTTTCCATCAGTGACAATAGTGATAGGTACATTACTTAATAGAGTGTTTGTCATAGCACCACTTCCACTACCCTTACCACTTCCATTGCCTCTACCATCCCTACTCACACTGCCTCTGCAACTCCCATTGCCTCTACCACTTCCATTACTAGAAACCCTTCCACCAGTGCAAGTTATGCTAGGTACATTAGCAATTTGAACTAATGTAATAGAAGATGCATCAGTTGTTGGAATTTACATTAGAAATAAAATTTATTAGTATAAGTAGCAGATAATATTGAAAATAAAGTTCACAATGATTAGAATAATTTGTACCTTATTTGCTTATGAGGTTTTCAATGGACATGTTTTCTTATTATGCCCAACCTGGTGACATGCTTTGCAACACATTTGAACTCCACATTTAGAACTCTTTCCATATCTCTTGTTAGGTTCATCTTTATCCCTCCTTCTGTTCTTTATAGGTCTTTCTGGCAATTTTTTTATTTCAGGTGGCTGTATATATGGGTGATCACTTTCTAGCCAAAGTCTCATCCCTCTTACTGGTTGAACAAAATACCAATAAGACTTTAGAAAAGTCACTTTCGAATACCATATAGAAATAAAATCTTCTGGTTGTAGCTTCCTATGATACATTGCGTAGATAGCATGTGCACACAGTATTCCTTTCACTTGCCAAGATCTACATGTGCATGTCTTTAACCTCAAATCCACAGTATGTCCATAATCACACTCATCTACTTCAAAGCCATTGTCCCCTTTCTATTTTAAATGGCACTCCATTGACTTAACTTTATTTCTCTCTAGCTTCTTCATTGCTATGGGGGAAACATCATTTATCCATGTATTTGCAAATTCCCTCATCATTTCTCTCCATGACTTATACCCTAATTTCCTCAAGCATTGTGACTATGGACTTAAATCTAGCTTGTAAAATCCAACCATTAAATGTTTCACACATGTTATTCTCTACTACCTCACAACAACCACCTAATTTAATAAATGCCTTACAAAAAGTAATGTGATTGTAACCTAAAAAATCCTCCATAATATTTGTTTCCAGCTTGTTCAACTCTTTTATATTGTCTTTCAACTCAACCTCAATGGTAGCCCATACATATGTCCAAAATTTTTTCCTTTTTTCTGCCCCTCTCCATTTCTTTGACCAATTTACCCAAATGTGTCTTGCACACATTGTGTAGAAGCACCTCTCTAATTATAGGAATCCAACCCTATAAACAACAAATACATAAAACATAATATGGTAAATGGACATTATTATAATGTAACAAATGATAATAATTTAACTATATAGCAATACCTTTTACATATCACTGACATATGTCCATCCCTCCCCTGTGTCAATCCCAAGGTCTTCCTTCAGTTGATTAATGAACCATTTCCAAGTCACTTTGTCTTCAATACTCACTATAGCCCAAGCAACTATATACATTTGATTATTTCCATCTTTTGACACAACCACCAATAATTGCCCTTTACATACCCCTTTTAGAAAAGCTCCATCTAATCTAATTATTCTTTTGCATCCATCAAGCATTTCCTATTTCAATGCCCTAAAACAAACATAAAAATGAGTGAGTTGTTGCATCCCTTCAACTGTCTCCTTAATTTTAACAAAACAGGTAGTCCTTGGGTTACTCCTCTTGATCTCATCAACAAAATCATGTAATATGGCAAATTCAACCTTATAATTGTCACACCTTACCCCTCCGTAGTATACCTAATGAATTACCGAATTTCGCCTACCGATAATCCATTAAATATACTACAAGGGATTTTAAACAATTTCAATTCATTTTAAATGGTAGAATAATGTTAAAGCATTATTTAAAAACCTTTATGTAACACCCTCCCGGTAGCAACTCCGTACATTCTCATGCTCCTGATCGGTGTCGGTCCTGATACTAGAACGTCAGGAAAAATATATAAACTAAAGTCAGCAACCATATTTAACTCCAATATTAATAAGAATCAATGAGTAAAAATTTTAGAAATAAAATACAACCAAGTTAAACGAGCCGGTGCCCTAGCGAGGGGTAACTCAGAGGGAAGTTGCGGTTCTCGCAACGAGGAGCCCTAGACCCAGGGGAAAAATTATAAAATAATTTTTGGGACTCCAGAGAAGGGTTATTGAGGTTCCCATGGCATTAGAATGCCAAGAAAATACCTAGAAAAATTTTTCAATCGGTACAGACAATTTTGACCCGTTAAGCCAAACGGAGGGCATTTTGGTCATTTCGCCTTCAGAGGTGATTTTTGGCCGACTTGTCCAGTTAAGTAAATAATTAATATGACATAAAATATGAAGAAATATTACTAAAAATTAAATTGAAATTGAGTAGTGATGAAAAGAAAAGAAAAATCCATAAAAATGCCAAATATGACATCATTATGATGTCATTTGAAAGTCTCCACCAATTATAATTAAACAATCATATTATTAACTAATAAAAGAGACTAAATGAAGACCAAATTAACAAAAAATACAGCAGCCACCTCCTTCCCCAAAACCAGCCAAAACGTTGAGAGAGAGAAGATAGGGTTTCCACCATAGCCATTCTTTGCAAGCTTTCATTCTCATGCTTCCTCACTATATTTCCTCAAGACCCCAACACTAAAATGAATCCTTGGACCTAGAGGAAGTGTTTGGCAGCCAAGAGAGTACAAGAAAAGTGAAGATTAAACTTGGGAAAAAAGTGCCACTTAAAGGTTAGTGCATTAGATACCTAAAACTCTTTATTTTCATGATTAGTAACTTGAATTGAGTAAGAATTTGTAACTAAAATGAACAACAATTATGTGTATACATACCATAAATTTCGGCTGCCCTATTGAAGGAACAATAATGGAGTGTTTTGATGGACTTAGAGTGGATTAGAAATGATGTTTAAGGTACATATACACAAGGATAATAAATTGGTATGCTAACTAAGGCATCTTGTAGAAAACATAATGTGAAGCTAGGGTTTTGGGAGAGTGAAAATTTACTTGGCTTATGAAATTGTTAGAGAACATTTTAATGGTCAATTAGTGACCATTTTAGGTAAGTTGACCACAATTTGGACTGAAATAATGCATGGCAAAGTGAATGTGTAGGCTGCCTAAAGACAGCAGCAAGGTGACTGAAATTTCAGTCTACTTGGACAGCCATATCCTTGGCTGTGTAGGTCCAATTGGTGTTTGGCCAATTGGACATGAAACTAGGCTTATAATGGCACATTTTTGCTGAAGAAACCATGCCCAAAAGACCAAAGCAAGAGGACCAAAACTTGGTCCCAATCCGGACACCCTGCAACTGCCTCTGCAGAATTGACCAAATGAACAGTAACTGTTCATTTGGCCATAACTCACTGTAGATTTGGTCAATTGACCTGAAATTTTTACAGCAACAAGTTAAGACATAGAAAAACAACTTTTATGAAGGAACCTACCCCAAATTATGGCCAGAACCTAACCCAAATGGTTATGGCAGTCACTGTTCATGCTACTGTAGATATGGTATTTTCTGCAGAATGCAAATCCGGCCAGCTTGGGTTTTTAGACCATATCTGGAGCTACAAAACTCCAAATGGAGTGATTCAAAAAAGGAAATTCAACTAGACAAAATAAGGAACAACTTTCATGTTTTACATTTCTTCAAATTCCCACAGTAACAGTATTCAATGGAACAGTGAAGTTGACTCACCAAAACTGAAAATTCTGCTTGTGTTGAGTTACACTTTGGAATAGTATTAACACTTAATGCCAACAAGTTTTAAACACTAAATGTGGTATGTTGGGAGTGCCAAAGTCAATGTACACATTTTTATTCTAAAGACCAATGATGAATAGTGACACCAAAAATTTGAAATTCACAAATTGAAGAATTTAAAAGTTTCAAATGCCCTAGTATACCTAACAAGATTGGTTTGGATAGTTTGGCATGCCAATAGGGTTCGATTAGCGATCGCACATGGCAACATGCCATTCCGTTATTTTATGGCTTTTAGCCATTCTGACTTTGTATAGAGACTTGACATTGTGCCAGATATTATTTACACATTGTTAGTCGCTCATGCACCGGAGATGCATATGTGACCGATGGTGTGACGGCCCGAGGTACTAGGTACCCAAAGGCGCTTTACCGTTATCCGATCCACTGCCTAGTATAAGTTACTTGGGCAACCAAATGAATGAAAGTGAACAAAGTTACTGAATTAATGTATATATAACCATACTAAACAAATGAATCATACACATTCACTATATATTCGTTTTCTTGCTATTTTCTTTTATTATATTATTGCACCACTAAGCATTATTGCTTAGAGCGTTGCTTTGCCACGCGTAGGTACCGAGATCCCGATCGTGAGCCCGGTAGACCGCAGACCGGGTGAGTCCATCCTACGCTTCAAGATGTTGTCCGTGTCACCTCGTCCGCAAAGGCATTGGTAGGACACTAGATGTTATTTTGTCATTTTGTAATTAAATTTTTATTTCTCATATGTATTTGGGATTTATGTAATGTATTTTGAGCTTTATGTAAATAATAAAGATTTATGGTCATGTATGGTATTAATTTGAGTATTTAATGGTTGTTTCTATATGAGAACCCTGAGAAAGGGATGTTTTGAGAAATGCAAAGGTTGTTGAGACCTGAAATTGAAAAATTGTTGAGATCTTGATATTGAGTTTTGTGATGATATTGGAGTTGAGAATGAATGAAATTGTATATTGGAAGTGTTTTTAACAGGTTCCCAAGAACTGTTTTCTCCATTTTTAGCCGGTACTCCGCCGGATTTTCTTTAAAATTTTCGGAACCTTAAATGAATAATACTTTTGACAAATGGCTTAAATAAATCATATTTCATAAATTAACTTCAAAAGCATGACACAAATTAATTAAGGTATATTAGAGTGTGCTGGTACACCGTGTGGCATTACTTACTCGGGTATACTGTACACGGGTAAGGGGTGTCACACTTTAATTGAAGTTTAAATTATAAATGAGAATTTTAGTCAATTTCATTTTCCGCAATTTTATAAAAATTTCGGCAAAGTGCCGGATGTAATTTAGGAAAACAGTTCTTCAAAACCTGAAAGGAAAGCACTTCTAATACAAATTTCTCAATCTCAACTTCAATAATCCTCAATTCAACACAATCTCAATTCATTTTCAATATCCATCAATACTCAATTCAACACATTTTAAAATAAACATCAATTTTATTTAATATATTCAATATAAACACAAAAGTCTTAATTTTACAAAAAAGAAACAAAAATAATATCATTACAAATTATACTGTACAACTACTCAACTAGTACAAAAGATATATATGAACAAAAATATTTATATCAAACTAAATGTTAAGGGTATAAATAATATACCCGTACAAAAATCCTCAAACGGTACTCTCCTATCACTGTAGCATCTCACTCTGCTGTTTTGTCATTTTCCCTATCTGCGACAGCAAATAAAGCCATCGCTGAGTAAATTTTACTCAGTGGTGCACAATAAAAATTTAAAGATATTAAAATCAAATCATACATCAATAGACACATTATTAAACCCTTTTACAACCCATTTCATGAAATTGATGTCAACTTTTATAATACTATTTTATCAAAATAATTTATAAATCACAGTATTGCCAATCAATACACAACTTAGGTCATGACATAAAATTTCCGATCAATGCCATGTTGTACACCACGACAAAGCAATCTCAACTCCGCTAATCAAAATCAATGAGGAAGATGGCTAGCTAGCTATATGAGTACTCATCCAATCTCAACCTCAAACTGGCAAGCCAGAGAGGGACGAACATAGTCTATCTCAACCCCATAAATGGAGAAGGAATACGATGATACTGTCATGCTAAGTGTGAATCAAAAACCAATTTCAAAATCATATTATTCAAACATTTCATGACAACAATAAACAATTTTCATTTCAAATTTTAATTTACAAAGTAGGCAACACAACATTTCTCAAAGCTATAATAAGCATAAATTGTTCCAAAACATATTCAAATAAATTTTCTAATAGCAAACCAAAAGCGAAAAATTATTGTGCACAAACCTCGTAAATTAGCTTTTCCTTACTTCACTCCCGTCGATTTCCTTCCTCAGGAGGCCCTTTCTCCACTGAAACACAAAATTAAGGTGTTTCAATATTTATCTAAATTATATCTAACCATAATTCTAGTAATTGCATTTTGCATTTTAAAGTTACTTATAAGGTCTTATAAGTAGAGCTCTTTATATTCTTGGTTATGGAGGTTACTATTCATTTGATCAGTTGGGTAAAATGTTGACTTTCTCATACTTAATAGATATACTAGTTTTAATTACACCCACATACTACATTTTGGCTTATAATTATGTTAGCATTGATTGCCAATTAAAATTCCAAACTCCCCAAGTAAAATTCCAAAATTTTAGTTTTGAGTCACTTGATTCTACTGTTCTATTGGACCTTCTACAGTAGAAATTTGGCCAACTTTCCTTCATCAAAGTTGTTCCTTATTGTCCTAGCTTTAATTCTCTTTTTGAATCACTCCATTTGGAGTTTTGTAGCTCAAGTTATGCCTCTTTTTCTAAAGCTGGCCGGATTGGTTAAAAATCCAGAAATCCTGGACAATCAGGGTTCTGACAGATTTAGAGACCTAAGTTTGGTTGGCAATTTGACTTGGTTATTGTCAGAATTTGGGTTTGTATTCTTCATGAAAATTGTTTTGTTATGTCTAAGATTTCCATTGGTATAAAAATCAGGTCATTTGGACCTTTCTACACCAAGTTAGGACTAATTGAACAAATACTATTCATATAGTCAATTCTATACAGTGGCAGGGCACCTAATTCGGATTCAACTCAATTTTTCACTAACTTGTGGTCAGTTTTAGGGCAAGATTTCTACATGAAAATTGTTGCTTTGGGTCTTAATTTTCATCTCCAATTGGCCTCACACTAATTGGAGTAATAGAATTTCAATTATAGCCATTTAAGTGGACCATAGTTAGGCTATCCAGAATTGGATATTACCATTCACAACTCAATTCCAATTTCAATCATTCCATCACACTCCAAATCACACCAATTGACCAGTTTAAGCATTAATTAGGTCAATTGGCATCAATTCACCAAATCCCCAAATTTCTCCCAAATTTCCAATTGTCAATAACCCTAATTCACCAATTAGCACAATTCATAAAATCAAAGTGTATAAAACACATTTACATACTCAATCAAGCTTAAATACACCTTTAATTCCAAAAAATTCCATCAAACCCCATGCATACTCAAGCTGTCCGAAACTCCTAAGGTTCCATAACATGGCATTTTTGTTTTATTTTTAACAATTTCCAACTTAATTAAAGTGCCTAATCATAATTATAAAGAGAGAAATGGAAAGTTACTTCTAACCTCTTTGGTAGGATTCCCAAAGCTTCACTTCTTCAAATTTCTTCTTTCTTTTTGCTCAAATCTTCTTACCAAAGCTCAAACACAAGTTTTAATTAAGGGATTTAGGGAATTCATGGCAAGAATTAGGGTTTAGAAAAGATTACAAGTGAGTTTTAATGGAGGTGATGAAAGAAATGAGAGATAGAAGTGAGAGAGAGGGGCGGCCACAAGGTGGACGAAGGTAAAAATATTTTTTTTTTAATTGTCTTTTTATGTTACATTTATCCCCAAAATTTCAAATTTTAAAAATTAAAATTTATTGTATCATGCATGTGTCATCCATGATGTCATTTTCTTTTTCTTTTTGAATTTTCATTTCTTTTTCTTTCCTTTCACCTCTTCAATTTTAATCTAGTTTTTAATATTTTAATTTCCTACATTTTATTGGACATTTAAGTCAAAAGTCACCTCTAAGGGTGAATTGACCATTTTACCCCTTACTAGTCTGATCCATTTCTCCAGTAGCATTTAATTGCTTTCAGAACCCTGGTTCAATTATTTGAATTAGTTCTCAATTCTTTTATGTGGTTGTCACATTACCGTTAGCTTTGCAATAATTCTTAAGCCTAGGGTGTCATAAGGTCCCACTCAAAAATAGGGCAGCTACTGACCTCGCAGTCACTTCCCGATTCGGTCACCCATCGCTGTGGCCTTGGCTCATTTAACCCATTATGCCTTATTTTCTTCATTTGCATTAACCTTCATGTAATAGCTATTAATTTTTGTTTATGGCTTTTCTAGATGACTTAATTATGGTTCTAAGCTTGACTGTCCGGACCCACACTAGTCATCGGAACAGTGGAATGTATAAAACTAATACATATAGGGGTGTTACAATAATCCCCTAAGGCCTTTGTCAACACCTTTATTTTTGCCCTCTTACAAATTGTTCTATGTACATGAACCTTCAAATCCTCCCTACACAACCTTTGAATTTTTGCAACTTTAATACATGGTTGAGATATAATCCTTTTCTTAAATACCCTTGCTATGTATTCTGAGTTCATTAACTTATTCTTATTTGTCCTAAAACACTTATGGCAAGGATCATATGTCTTATAGCAAAATTACTTGATTTCCTCTCAAGGCTAGCAAAAAGTAGCCATGGACATCCTACCTTGCATTTAACCTTGACCCTATCTTTTTCATTTGGTCTCATTGTTAACTGAACACCTTTACCAACTCCATACTTCCTAACAACATGTTTGAACTACTGTACATTCTCAAAAATCATTCCTAGCTTCCATTGAGCCACCTCACAATCGGGATCATAGTACACTTTAGTTCCTCTATTCCTTCTTTGTATTCCTTCTATCTCTCCTTCAAATTCATCGTCACTACCTAACCAACTATCTGAATCTGAATTGTCCAGATGCTCCTTATAATCTCCAATCCTTCCATTAGAACTACCATTAGATCTACTAGGACCCTCGAATGCTGCATCATTTTTAGCTACCCCAAGTGGAACTTCCAGCGAATCAGCTTCATTATTTGCCTTAGATCTCCTATGCTCATACTACCTAACATTATTCCTTGTTGCTCTCAACTCCACATCAACATCATGCCTTCACCACCATCTCCTGTCTCACTATCTATTCCCTCTTCAATAGATTTGTCACTCTCTTCCTCAGCTTTTATATAATCATCTTTAGGGATAAGATCTTCTTCTTCATTAGTGTTCTCAACTTCATATCCAACATCATCCTCATAGTCAGCTTCTGCAACCCCTTCAACATCAACTTCTGCTTCATTATTTGCATCAAATCCACCTGCTCCTTCATTATCTACTATAACTCTTGTGTTGCCCTCACCCTCTATACATATAGGTAACAACATGAGATACATAGAAATCAATTGTATCACCACTCTTGACCTGCTAGCAATTTTAGCACAATAGATTCTATCCATACCTTCCTAAAATCCTCATTCTCATGCCCTTGTTTCCTGTAATAAACACTTCGATTGCAAAATACCATAAGTCCTTTGTGTACTCAGAAAGCTTAATAATAGAGAGCTCATTAGGGTCAACTTGGCTGATAACATTCACTCTCCCACCTCTGTACCTGGGGTTTCAATCATTTACAAAAAAGCCACCATTGTGTCATCTCAATCTTATCCATAAATTTGCCATACTGTTGAAAAAAACAAAGAGCAATAAACAAATCAAACACATAGGATTCTTGGGACCACATATAGATACATTGACTCTTGTTAAAGAAGTAGAAATAGATACATGCAAAGGAAGTAACAAAATAGACCTCTACTAACTCACAAATAAAAACAAACACAACAACACCAACTGACCCAATAATGCCAAAACCAGATTGAGAAAAATTCTAACAACTTATCTGTGATTTCTTGAAATGTGGTAATACTTGAAATGTGGTAATACTCTTTAAAGCAACTATGGCATCAATTACTTGAAATGAAATGCGGTAATACTTCCCTATTGAAAGATGTTAAGAGAATTTGGGAATTTCATTCTTCAGAAATTAGGAATTCATTAATATTGGATGCATTTTATATTTTTTCATTATGACACCTTAATATTATTGATATACGTCAAACACGTGAGACTCACACGTTTTGGCTTGTGAATCATAAGTATTTAATAGTTCCAATTTTAAAAGGTACAAGGGTTAAACGATACAAAAATAATGTGTAAAGTTGAGGTGCTAAAATATGCTCTTGGCCTATATTATATATATACATGTACACAGCACACAGCATAATCTCCCTTCGATTTCTCGTCTGTTGCTTCCCAAATTCTCGTCAACTAACTTAACTGCCTCCTATCTTGTGCCACATGAGAAATGCCCTTAAAACCCTATTATCGACAAACCCAGCAACGCATTTCAATGCTTATGCAGAAACCTGTGTTCCTCTCTTGAAACAATGTTTGATCACTGAAGGGAGTGCCCTTCATGGCCATTTTATCAAAATGGGTATATCATCAGAGAGATACGTAGCAATTAAGCTCTTGATAATGTACCTCAATTGTAGGAAATGGGCTGATGCTAATGAGATTTCAAAAGAGTTTAATGGGTTTGATCTCGTTGTGCATAATTGTATGATATCTGCTAATGTACAATGGGGAAATCTCGATGAAGCTCGTAAGATGTTCGATGAAATGCCAGAGAGAAACGATGTTTCCTGGACCGCGCTGATTTCGGGTTTTATGAAATATGGAAGAGTGAAAGAATCAATGTGGTACTTTGAAAGAAACCCATTTCAGAGTGTGGTATCTTGGACCGCAGCTATCAGTGGGTACGTGCAAAATGGGTTTAGTGTTGAAGCTGTGAAGCTATTTTTCAAACTTCTTGAATCTGGGGTCAAGGCAAATGATGTTACTTTTACCTCTGTGGTTAGAGCTTGTGCAGGTTTGGGTGATTTTGGATTGGGAATGAGTGTTTTGGGCTTAATTATTAAAACTGGATTTGAACATTATATAGCAGTTTCTAATTCGTTGATTACATTATGCTTGAGGATGGGTGAAATCAATTTGGCTAGAGGGGTATTTGATAGGATGAAGAAGAGAGATGTTGTTTCATGGACAGCAATACTAGACACGTACGTGGAGATGGGTGACATGGGAGAAGCAAGAAGAATCTTTGATGAAATGCCTGAAAGAAATGAGGTTTCTTGGAGTGCAATGATTGCAAGGTACAGTCAGAGTGGCTGTCCTGAAGAATCGCTGAAACTCTTTCACCAAATGATTCAAGAAGGATTCAAGCCAAATAGTTCTTGTTTCTCTAGTGTTCTAAGCGCATTGGCTAGCATTGAAGCATTGCAAGCAGGAATGAACATCCATGGCCACGTTACAAAAATTGGGATTGAAAAAGGTGTTTATGTTGCTAGCTCTCTGATTGACTTGTACTGTAAATGTGGAGAAATTATGGATGGACGCTTAGTATTTGATTCAATTTTGGATAAAAATGTGGTTTCATGGAATACAATGATCGGAGGGTATAGTATGAGTGGCCAAATGGAAGAAGCTGAGAATTTGTTCAATATCATGCCTGTGTGTAATAATATCTCTTGGAGTGCTATAATTGCTGGTTATTTAGATTGTCAACAATTTGATAAGGTGTTTGAAGTCTTCAATGAAATGCTTTTGTTAGGATATATTCCAAATAAATCCACCTTCTCTAGCTTGCTTTGTGCTTGTGCAAGCACGGCATCTTTAGGGAACGGTAAGGACCTACATGGGAAGATAATTAAACTTGGGATTCAATCTGATGTTTTTGTTGGCACTGCTCTTACTGATATGTATGCAAAATCTGGGGATATTGAGAGCTCTAGGAAGGTTTTTGATAGAATGTCTGGGAAGAATGAAGTTTCTTGGACAGCGATGATTCAAGGGCTTGCAGAAAGTGGTTTTGCTGAGGAATCTCTTAATTTGTTTGAAGAAATGGAAAAGAGTTCATCTATTGTCCCTAACGAGTTCATGCTCTTGTCAATTCTGTTTGCTTGTTCTCACTCCGGATTAGTTGATCAAGGACTGAGGTATTTTAATTCTATGGAGGCCGTTTATGGAATAAAGCCTCAGGGAAAACACTACACCTGCATTGTTGATATGCTCTCTCGAGCAGGACGGCTCTTAGAAGCTGAAGAGTTCATAAACTCCATGGCATTTCAACCTGAAACTAATGCATGGGCAGCTTTATTAAGTGGCTGTAAGACTTATAAAAATGAGGAATTAGCTGAGAGAACAGCTAGGAAGCTTTGGGAAATGGCAGAGAAAAACTCTAAAGGTTATGTTTTGCTGTCAAATATCTATGCTTCAGCTGGAAGATGGAAGGATGTTTTGAATGTTAGGAAATTAATGAAGGAAAAGGGATTGAAGAAGAGCGTTGGTTGTAGTTGGGTTGAAATTAGAGATCAAGTCCATTGTTTTTATTCAGAAGATGGAACTCACTCCCAATCAGCTGAGATTTATGGGATTTTAGAGCTCTTAAGGGATGAAATGCTCTAATTTTCAGAATATAGTCCACTTCCAAAGTTGGATTCTTAAACCCAATTGCACAATGTTCTAAGCACCTGAAAATCATAGTATGGAGACTGAGTAGGAGCAAGTTTTATGCTCCTTGCCTAATTGGTGTAAAAAATAATGAACCCTAACTGTGAGCTGAAAGGTAATTTTGTTGCCAAAACAGAGAATCTATAAAGAAGCCATGCTGAACAGGGAGAAGGGAGAAAGATTCTATTGCGCAAAACAACCAACGAAACTAACAGATTTTTCATTTAAAAAAACTCTGGTTTATAGGGACCAAGTAGCACTTGCTTTCTACACATAAAATGTAGCTCCTATTGCTATCTATGGTGATTCATCAGTCACCAATGATGGATCTGTGTACATTTCATCTTCATGGCTGATGGAATGGAAGGACTGTACATAAATGTGTACTTTTTGTTTCTTTGGAAGTCAGTGTCCCATCACATTTCTCCCTTCGTTGATCATGTCCATTGACTTCGATTCAGCCAAAAGTCTTGCACACTCGTGTTGAACTTCAATTAGCTCTCTTCGAAGCCGTTCCACCTGCACCAAAAGTTGAATGTCATTATAAAGAAAAGGTTAGCAATTTAATAATCTGCAAGTCCAAAACATAAGCATGATGATCTACGTGTTCAATTTCAGACATGACTGCCTCAACTTTTGGACGTCTTTATGAACTATTGTCAAAGCTTCATCACCCTTGTAATGGACAAGTCACTCAGCTATTTCATTACCCCTTATACAACTTATAAGTGAAAAGTGAAAACAGAGGTATATAACGTAATCTTTTACAGAAACAAGCCTTTATTGAGGAATCGACCATGCCTTTCAAAGAAAACCAGACAGGGACCTCTCTTCCTTTGCCTCCTAACACTATCTTCCAAGAAGCTGGAGAAAGAATCATGTGAATGACGTCTTGGTTTAGATATTGATATATCTAGTGGTAGGTGGATTTCTTAAAATGGAGGAATGACATGAAAAGCAGCTAAACTTTGAATTCTCATTGCATTTAAGACCCAAAGACTTTCGTATGCATTTCTTAGGCTTGCAAGAAATTATAAGAGGAATAGTAGAGCTAAATACCTTCAGATGAAAGCCTTCCACATTTTTCTCTAACTCTGATATCCTGGATCACAAGTGAGAATACCCATTTATTATTAATGTTGGACATTTAAGTCTGCTAAACAAGGATATAAGGTCAGTAGGTACATTTTAAGAAAAGATGTAAATATAGTAAAAATTAACTGTAAAAAACCAAGTTGAGATTAGCTCCACTTGAGCTTCCAAAAACCAATGATAAATTCGTTGGGCATGATTAAATCTTGCTCTGAACTACGCCCAAATTAGATAAACTGCAAGCTTCAGCAATATCATGCAAAGTGGGAAAGCACTCACTGCAAGCGAAGCTTTTTGTTTTGCTGCATTGTAAGTGATGCCTTTTCACCTTGCACCTGATGCTTGCTTCTACTGTAAGGTTACCAACACAACACGGATTAACAGCTTATAAGGAACCCTCCTTCAGCAGGTGAACTGATAATGAATATTTTTTAGAACTTGTCTACAAGTAGAAGCAAATAATATAAACAATAGCACAAATATGTAAACTGGTCATGTTGAGTTCACAAGATTATTCAACAGTAACTCTTTGGCTAATACATGGTTAAAAACTATACATAACAGATAATATGTTCAGTTGTTCTGAGATAATTTAAAGAGAATAAATGCATCTAGCAAAAAGGAATATGCATTATAGTTTTGATACATTGAAATACTGCATCATACATTATAACTCAGAAGGGCAACTTCCACATAAACATATTAATTAAAGGTATTCTGGGGCACAGGAGTGCAACTGAGACACTACAAGTTGAGTCTATACTTTAAACTGAGATACTACAAGTTGAGTTTATACTTTTAACATTTTTTTCTCACTTGGATTTTTATGAATAACAATACAGTTTTGTATAGATGTTGTTAAGACCTCAACATGAATATGGTCAATAAAAGGAATTTATGAGACCATATGTGTATAATTGGCAGACCATGGCAAAGTATACAGTTGGGTATGGCTTAGGAAACATAAACAGCACAGGGAAGCACAAACTGAAATTATTAACAGTATCAGGTTTTAATGGCAATCATTCAACCCAGAAATTTAAATGTGGAAAAGAATACCATGTTCTATGTGGATGCACTTCCCACTTGGCATGAAGATAACATTATATTCTGAAAATTTTGATCTAGCTGAAAACTACAAATAAAATGTTCTCAGAAGAGAATATTTGTCCATTGAAATGTATCAACAATTAGCTATCTACCACTGCATTTTATACCAACCAAAATATACATTTTTGCTTTTCTGCTCGTATCTTTTAGGCTTTTAGAAGTCAGGCTAGCCAAGATGATATTCCCACATGATTAAACTTCTGTATGTGAAATTGTCAGCAAACCTGGTCTTCCATTATGTGCCAGGTATCAGCAGCATAAGCCTGTGCACATTCTTGAGCCACTGGAGGAAAAGGCCCCTTTCGCTTTATATTTAAGCCTGTTAGCATCAGATGTAGACTAGTATCAATCCAAATACCTTCAAACCAGTTCCCTAGTATCAAAAGACAGCAACTTAAGTAATTTCTACATGCTGATAATTTTTACTCATAATATACCTTCCTTGGTTTCAGTTCCTGAATAATGTCTCTCCTCAGAAGGTAGTGCAGTAGAAGATTTTTCCCCTTGATAACCAATCAATTCACAGTGCAAATGCCTGCAAAGGTATAAAAGAATTACAACCAAGCATAATATTACAGTCTGAGTTAAATAAGTCGCAAAAGATTTATTGTATCAGTTCAGTGAGACATGAGATGATTTTAAAAGGTGCAAGTATATAAAGAGGACACAATATAAAGGGACAACAGAAGGTTCATGATCAACACGATAAAAAAGTGAAATTTCAATTAAAATTATCAAATTTAAAGAACAGTTTCAATGGAATCTAGTTTAAATTTGACAGGCCTAGGAATTTCAATAATTTCAAATTATCATACTTTTGATATTTAAAATAGCATGGAAGTTTTGGACGAACCTATTCAAAACCAATTTACCGTATCCTCGGCCACAAGCAACATTGCACAGTTCTTTTTCATCTTATTATAGAAATGACTATATTGTGAGAAGGATAGAATAAGGATTGGACTAAAAGTTGTTCAGCAGATGCTAAAGAAGCTCAGTTACAGCAGGAAACAGAGAAGATCCAAAAAGTTAGCCCCAAACCTGATGTAGAACAACAAAGAACAATCAAAAAGAAAAATAAATAAATAAACTCTCAAATTCTATTAATTCTCTCAATTGTCAATATCAATAATAATAAGCTCTCTAATAAAATTCTTAGTCCTGCTACTAGGGGTGTAAATGAACAAAGACGCTCGTGAGCTACGGCTCAGTTTGGCTCGATAAAAGCTCGGCTCGATTTCTAAATGAGCCGAACTCAAGCTCGAATTTTAAGTTCGTTTAATAAACGAGCCGAGCTCTAGCTCAGCAGTATTCGACTCGAGCTTGAGTTTGAGCTCGGCTGGTTTATAAGTTCGGGAGCTGTCTTATTGAACAGGTTCACGAGTTGACTTGTTGAACAAAACATTTATATTAATTATTATAATTTTATAATTTTATAAATATATTTATTTTGTTTATAATTATTTTTAAAATAATATATTCTTTAAAAATATGATATAAACAATATATAAAATATATTTATAATTATATAGTTATTTATGCTTTAGATTTATTTTTTTAAAAAAATAAGTTAATTTTTATATGAGAATAAATTTATAAAATTAGATAATAAATACATAAAAATTATTGTGAATTATTTTATCTATATAAAATTATTAAAAAAATTAAAATTATACACTTTTAACGTTAGTGTGATTTGAAATACAAAGTATATCTCTCTCCCTCTTTTCCTTCTCCATTAAAATTTTAAACTTTTAAAAGATTAAATTTCAAAAATAATATTAATATATCTAACAATTATTGTTACTTTTTTTCTATATGTAGTCTCACTTCCAATCTCTGTCTATATATTAAATTGTTAATATATTAAATTTAAATCATAATACTATTGAGTTTAGTTAAGAGCCATGAAATTAGATTATATATATATATATATATATATATATATATATATATATATATATATATATATATATAAAATTGAGTTTATTATGATTGTCATTAATGTATTGATATCATATAATATATTGTATTTATATTATCTAGTAATCTTTTTAATTAAATCATAATACTATTAAATTTAGTTAGGTGTCATGAGATTAGATTGGGGTGTATACATATACACATGTAATTGAGTTGATTATAATTATAATTAATATATTAATATCATATAATATCTTGAATTTATATCATATGGTAATCTTTTTAATTAAATCATAATACTATCTAGTTTAGTTAAGAGCCATAAAATTAGATTAAGCATGTGTATAATATAAATATAATTTTTAATCAAATTTAAATCTTAAAAATTTATAAATGTAATAATAAATATGATAAAATTTTAATTATATATTATATTGTGCCATTAAGCTTTTATTATAGTAAATCATTTATATAAAATAAAAGTAAATTAAAATTTAAAAATAAAAGTTAATAAAAAAAAAAAACACAAAAATCTGATGTGGGACTTGTCCCACATCGGGTAGAAAGGGGGGAGTGGGGGCTTCCTTATAAATAGGAAGCCACTCACCTCAACTTAAATGCTTTTTTTCGGTTGGCTAACAAGCTAACATGTGAGGCCCAAATGGGCTCTTAGTATTTTTTTTTTTCAAATTTAAATACATTTTAATTAAGATTAAATATATTTTAATTATAATTAATTTAATTTTTAATTTGCTTTTATTTAAATTAAATTTTATTTTAATATAATAATATTAGCGAGCTTAAGTCAAGCTCGAATTCGAGTTTGAGTTTAGTTTATAAACAAGCTGAGCTCGAGTTTGAATATTAAAACTCGAATTGAGCTTGACCTTGAAAAAAAAATATAACGAGCCGAGAACTATTTAAAACTCGGCTCAACTAGGTTTGTTTAGACCTCAACCTACTACTACAAGGATTATGAATCTCAAAATAAGAAATGTAACACCCCTAATTTTTAAATTTATTATTTTATGGGTAATTATTTATATTTTGTTTTATTTAAATTTTGAGAAATTTTTTGAAATTTTTTGAATTTTAGAAATCGGGTTCGATTTTCCTAAAATATAAAACTTTGATGATTTTTAAAAATTAATTTAAAGATTACACGATAAAACTAAAAATATATTTGGACTCTACAAATTTTTCTGAGTTTTCTAGAATTTTTTCGAAATTTTTGGGCCTTATTTTCGGTCCCAAGGTAAAGTAAAAATTCAATTTTGAGTATCTTGAATCGAACCGATCGAATCAGATCTACCCTTGCCTTTTTCTTTTCTCCTCCCGCGTCGCACGACCCTCTCCTCTCTCTCTCCCATTTTCTCTCTCCTCCCTCCGCCCCTCGCGGCCAGCCGCCACCCAGCCCTACCCCACACTCTGGCGCACCTCCCCTGCCTGTCCACAGTAATAATGCTAGCAAAGTTTTAAAATTTTTAGAGTTCATTTGGGTATTTTTTGCAAAAAGGGTTAATTATAAGGACTAAACTGTAATTTTTCACATTGTGATTGTTAAAGTGCCATGAATATTGTTTGTGGTAATTTGGAGCAGTATGTGTGCATGGCATGCGTGTGGTATGGTATTGGACATGGACAGAACGGGTAAACACGACTTGAGAGACACTCGCTGGGACCCGGTCCTTCGAGGTAGACACGGCTTGAGAGACACTCGCTGGGACCCGGTCATTCGAGGTAGACACGGCTTGAGAGACACTCGCTGGGACCCCGCATTTGGTTTATTAAGCGAAAGTCCGTTTTGAGAGACACTCGCTGACAGAGGTTGGATTAAGAGGGTTGTATAGGGGATCAGCTCCGATATATGTATTACTTGATAGTGTTGGGTGTGTGAGTGCTCCAAATTGTATTTTTGCTGTTATGATATGAAAATTATGATGATGTTGCATTTCATTCCACAGGGTTCATTAACTTTAGATAGTTATAGATATTATGATTAAAATTAGTATTTTATTCTCTGAGTCGAACACTCACTCCTGTTCATTTATTTTTTCAGGCTACAGGAGTATTATTTGTTGTGGCTAACCTGCTCTTCTTCTTCGCAGGTCCATTAATAGTATTTAATGTATTTTGTATAATTGAGTTAAATTTTAGACTCCACATGTGTTAGAAGCACTCATTTTTATTTTTGGCCTGTATTATAAAAGTTATGTTGGACCTATAAAATTATTAATTATATGCATGATGGGATTGAATGAGGGAGTTGAGCTCCCATTTGAGTTATGATATTTTGATTATGTGGAAGGTGAGCTGAGCTCTCTAATTTATTATATATTGTGTTTACAAGTAGGGCGAGTCAAAAACTCCCCGTTGAATGATCCATTTTATGATCGTACTCTGTCTGGTTGAATTCTTGAAACTGGGCCCAAATGGGCCTTAGAGTTAGGTTGAGGAATAGTTAGGCTTCCTAGAGGGCTTTAAGCTAACCCAAGTCTTAGTACCGATCCGGCTCATAAGGTGGGTCGTGACAAGAAAAATACTAAAATCAATTAATTAGGATGTATAAAACCAACACTAACTAGGAAATTCTAAACAATAACATTACTAAACAATTAAAATACTACTTCCTAATTAAATTACCTAAATAATAGAAATCTAGACTTCCAAATTATAATATAAAATCTGAATGAAAGATCCTAATTTTACAATAAAAAAATTAGACAAAAATAAGTCCTAAATCTAATTTCCTTGATTGCATCAAAACCCCATTATGTCCTGACCGCATATAATACTCAAGGAGGGAAGGAGTGTCCTTTATGAAGTCTGCTAAGCCTAGTTATAGCCCCGTCATCATCCTCCACATTGGCTGACCTTGGCCCACCTTAGATCCAATTATAATCAAGGAAGTGTAATTTCCTGATGAAATAGATACTTTTCCAAAGCTCTTGATTATTTGAAAAGAATCTATGGAGTACACTAGCCTAGGAATTGCCTTCAATTGGAAGTTGTCTACCGTATATACCATGCACTAATTGTTTGCTTGTAATTGTAGAATTAGCAATAATTACCAATGAGCTTTAGTTTATTGATATAAGAGTGGTCTGCAGGACTGTGAGGTTTCAAGTTAAAGTCCTAGTTGAATCTAATTATATATATATATATATATATATATATATATATAAAGAAATAGCAATAATTTGTATTTACTATAACTTCCTCAGGAATTCAATTTGATCAGTACAACATTTTTCATAATTAAACTAATCCTGCACTTTCAGTCCAAAACGAAAATCTTAATCAACAGCAAAAAGGAGGTTGCAACATAGCTACCAGTATTCAATAGTCATTTGCTTTAAATTCTCAAAATCTTGCTTATTGTGAGTAGGTTCAATGTAATTTGCTTCCAGGACACCTGAGAATATTGTTATGTAAAAGCCAAACCATAAACACAATTTATATCAAATTCACAGAATAGCTCTAGTCAACAATTCTCACCAACAATTCCCCCACCAATGCTGTTTGTTGTATTCTTAAGCACACGCCAAAAAGGCTGCCAAAAAACAAAAAATGAAATTCCAGAGCATGTGAAAAAGAAGCATTTAGCCATAAAGACGCCAAAACTTCAAATTTCTTCATCCTTGACAACACAATGGGGGAATAGAAAGCCCTTAGAGTTACTTCACACAGTGATTACATCAATATCCTACCATGATATCTCAAGTTCAGAAACATGTACTAAATTCATCAAGGTATATTGACACTGAGGTTGCCAAGGGAAAGGAACAAGTCACATATTCCTTATGATTAACAAAATAAGAGTAGATTCTATCCACACACCATTTACAAGAAATCAACATAAATTATCCAGCATGCATTTGCAAGATTGTTGTCACTTTTCAAGATAACTAATAGAAGCAAAATATACAAGAGTTTCATAGACTTAATTAAAGGAGTTTAACTGTAACCTACATAATAGATAAAGGGACTTACTAGTATAAGTCGGTTTAAATGGTAGATGTTGAAGCCATGGATATTTACATCTGGAGCTTCCTTAAGAAATCCTATCGTAGTAATAACGACAGTCTGAGTGACAAAACCATCAGGCACGGACAGCCACTAAAGGCTGACAATAAATACAGATGCACAACTTAGTGCAAAGTTTACACATTTTGTAAGTAATCATTATCGAATATGATTATTTTAAGATCCATATAGTACACACAATTATGTTATGTTATTGGCCTCGTATATACACAATTACTTCAGGAAATGGTTTTCAAATTAGGTTGTAAAAAATTGCAAATGATTAGAAAGAATAAAAGTTCAATCCAGCTCCAAACATTTCCGTGCTGTGCACTCAATCCTGTTTCATTTAAACAAATGCAAAACACTTCAGAAGATTACATGTATGACCTTTCCAAATGGATATAATGCACTATCACTATCTCAGGAACCTTGATGAATAATGCCCTTTCCTAGTTTTCTATTTATGGACTCCATGTCAACCATATAATGACATACAAAAGAAAGCTAGGCAAATAATGAAGTTGTCAAAACTGACGATTCACATCATGCCAATAACAATAGCTGGTAACATAGACCTCATTTTTTACACCAGTTTGTGGCTTATACAGGTTGAATTCGGGAAATTTAAGATCATCGGCTAAATTATGTTGCTCCACAACTCGTCCTCGCAATTTTATGTTTAAGGACTGTGGTAGCCGCAGATACAAGATGGACAAATACACCTGTGAACCATTAGAAAAAACATAATCATGAAAATGTACATATATGAGTAGATTAAGTGTAAAATATAAACCATGTACACGAAGGGAATAATGGTATACATTTGCTATATGCTGTTGGAATATTGGTTTCGGAAGGTCACCAACCTGAAATAATTTTGGGTCCCCACTAATACGAATATCCTGCATCCATATTGCAATTAATCAACATATCTAGTTCCAAAGATGACTCCACAGAAAATGATAGCAAAGGGATAAAGTAAACCTCAATATTAGAATCAAAATCTAATTCCATATCCCCATCATCATTGAGCCAAAGATTGTATAAAACAATTTTTGTTCCATGATCCCCTATATCGTCAAACTGAGTGTTGGGCTAGTAAGATGAAAAAAGTAAAGTGGGGTGGTGCATGAAGATAGAGAATGTCATAGACAATATGAGGATATCACTGCAACAAGAACTACATGCACTAAATATCAAGTCCTAAGACCAAAAAAAAAAAAAAAATTTGTTAACTGCAATAATGAGGCCATCCATAACTCAAATACTTTGTGCAGTAATGGTGCTTGTTTATTGCTACCCTTCCCTACAGTGGTGAACACGTCCTTGAAGTTGGACAAATGATTCAGAACTAAAAAAGGGGCTCCTCAAGTTTAAGAATTACACTTTAACAGGAGGAAATTAAGTTTCAGAGAATTTTGCATGTGAAGGGAGCAACATATTTCTTTTTCAAATGCCCTTGGCAAATAAAACATTAAACATACCAGCAAGGGTCCTAGATTCAGATTCAACAAATGGACATTTACTTTCAAGTCCCACATGTGAGGAAATAGTTAACACACTATAGATAAAACCGTTTAACACATAAAATCCACAACAGCAGCACCATTAATACTACCAGCATACAATTACACCACCACACTAACATCACAACTCCAATGCAATCTCGTATTCGTTCATCACCTTTTCTAGTATTAAGCAATCTCCATAAAAGACTTGCACTCCATATGTCATATGCATAAGGGAACTGCTGTTTCATATTACCATAGAACCACCCAAACTTAAATTCTCAAACTTAGATAAGCGGACTCAAGAATCGGTTTCATATCGCTAAGACAGCAACACACCCCTTAGACCATAGGTTGTACGTACAAGGGACCTGTTGTTCATATTGCCAAAAATATTTTAACCTAAAAGTTCAAACTCATAGAAGATGGTCTTAAGATAAGCTTATATGGCTTTAATATGTCACTTCATGCAAAACTACATTGGGCTTGAAGTATGGACAAACCCCATGTATCCTTACACCATAGGCCCACTTCTACCTTTTACTCCATTACCATGCCTAAAGACCTTTCAATCTAAAAAACCCATGCTCATAGGGAGGAGCACAGTAATACATAATTAAGAGTATTATTATAGGGTTTTAATATTATGTCAGGTTCCTTTGCATTTTTGCATCTATTATGATAATTATAACAAAATTGAATATTTCCTACAAATTGATTTCTCAAAGTTGTTTCAAATGTGAAGTAAAAATTTTAATTCTCATTAAATTTCAAAATGCCCTTGTTGCGATACTTTAAGAACGTAAAAAATGCCTTGTAGTTTAGCAATTTGACAACTCCGCCTAAATAGTTTGTGCTTAGCCGGTCTCAAGCTCGGATAAAGAAGGAGGGTTGCAGTAGGTGACAACCAGCATAAAAATTTTATCACACCCCATGATATGGATTCTTACGATATAAACGTTGGGGCATCCTCTACTTACGACGTGCTACATCGGAGTCCAAGTGTAATGAGAAATATGCAAGGGTGTAAGGTGTTCACCTAAAGCGGCACGCCATGTCGGCGCCCAGATGTGGTGTTAAATGAGCAAGGGTTCCCATATCATGGACGGGTGTGGGTAAAGAAGTTAGTCTATAGAACAGATAGTAAAACAAATAGTGAAATAAAATACAAGATAGGCATAGAGAATAATAGAAGATACCATAGAAGGAGATCAATTAGAAAGGAACAGGATAGGAGGAGAATTAGAGTTGGTACTTGGAATGTTGGATCACTTACAGGAAAATTAATAGAGCTTGTGGATACCTTAGAAAGAAGAAGGGTGAATATTGCTTGCATTCAAGAAACTAAATGGGTAGGAGAGAAAAGCAAGAAAGTGAATAATTCAGAATACAAACTGTGGTTTACTAGAAAGGAGAGGAGCAAGAACAGAGTGGGCATGATCATAGACAGGACATTGAAAGATGCCGTAATAGATGTAAAAGAGTAGGAGATAGAATTATACTAGTAAAGCTAGTACTAGAAGGAGAAACAATAAATGTAGCTAGTGCTTATGTCCCATAAATAGGACTAGATAGTGAGAGTAAATAAGGTTTTGGGAAGATATGGATGATCTAATGCAAAGCATACCGAATGAAGAGAATGTTCTCATCGGTGGAAATTTGAATGGATATGTAGGAAGTGATAGGCAAGGTTATGAGAATATTCATGGAGGTTTTGGTTTTGGTAGCCGAAATGAGGAGGGGAAAAGCATTCTGGATTTTACCATGGTGTACGACCTAATACTAGCAAATACCTACTTTATAAAAAGGGAGTCACACTTAGTGACTTTCAAAAGTGGACAACATAGAAACCTAATTAACTTCCTCTTCACCAAGAAGACAAATAGAGCTCTATGCAAGGATTGCAAGGTTATTCTGAGAAAGGCTTTAACAAGTCAACATTGGTTAGTGGTCTTGGACGTCAAGTTTAGGAAAAATTCAAGTAAGGCTAGAAGAAATATTGTAGCGTGAACAAAGTAGTGGGAGTTCAAAGGAGTAAAGCAAGTGAAGTTCAAAAATGAGCTTCTTGAGTCCGAAGCGTGGAAGCTAGATGTAGAGGCCAATGGTATGTGAATACAAATGGCATCAAAATTAGAGAAATAGCTAGAAAAGTACTTAGAGAGTCTAGAGGACATGGGTCACCCTCAAAAGAGAAATGGTGGTAGAGTGAGGAAGTACAAAAGGCAATGAAGAGAAAGAGAAAATGGTATAAGAAATTACCTAAGTGTGATAATAATGAAACTTATGAATAGTACAAGATAGCAAAGAAAGAGGCAAAAAAGGCAGTTAGTCAAGCAGGAGCGCAGGCCTTTGAAAAGTTATATGAGAAACTTAGAACTAAAGAAGGGGAGAAAGATATTTATAGATTAGCAAGGAGAAGAGAAAAGAAATATTAAGATCTCAATCAAGTTAAGTGCATTAAAGATAAAGAAGCAAAAGTGTTGGTAAAAGATGAGGACATTAAAAAAAGATGAAGAAATTATTTTGATAACCTTTTTAATAATAGTCTAAGTGGTAATAGCGTGAATATAGACTACAGAGCAATAAAAAAAGAATGTGAATTATATTAGAAGAATTAAATCTTCAGAAGTAAAGGAAAAACTTGAGAGAATGAAAGTGGATAAAACCTATGGATCCAATAGAATACAATTGAAATGTGAAAGTATTTGAGAGATGTGGGAGTGGTATGATTAACTAAATTGTTTAATAAGATTCTAAACTCAAAGAAAATACCTGATGAATAGAGGAGGAGTATTTTAGTACCTATTTTTAAAAAGAAAGGAGACATACAGAGTTCCTCAAACTATAGAAGAATTAAACTCATGAGCCATACTATGAAGTTGTGGGAGAGAGTTGTGAAACATCGGCTACGTCATGACACTTCTATCTCCCCCAATCAATTTGGCTTCATGCCCGGTCATTCAACTATGGAAGCATCTTTCTCATTAGAAGCTTGATGGAAAAATATAAAGATGTGAAGAAAGATCTACATATGATTTTTATCAATTTGGAGAAGGCTTATGATAGTATTTCAAGAGATGTCTTATGGAGAGTATTAGAACAAAAGAGGGTATCTATTAGGTACATACAAGTATTGAAAGATATGTATAAAGAACAACTACTATTGTGCGCAGTGGGAGGGAACACAAGAGATTTTCCTATCTCAGTTAGATTACACCAAGGTTTAGCAGTGAGCTCTTATCTTTTTACATTAGTTCTAGATGAATTGACGAAACATATATAAGAGAGTATCCCTTGGTGCATGATATTTGCGGATGATATAGTTCTGATAGATGAGACGCGAGAAAGAGTCAATCGAAAGCTAGAGCTTTGGAGAAGCACTATAGAGTCAAAGAGCTTTAAGTTAAGTAGAATGAAGACAAAATACGTACATTGCAAGTTCTGTGAAGGCCGAACTAGTAATAGGGAAGGAGTTAGTTTGGATGGAGTAGTATTGCCCCAAAGTAATCACTTTAAATATCTCGGCTCAATCCTTCAAATAAATGGGAGATGTGAGGAGGATGTTAGTCATAGGATTAAAGCCGAATAATTGAAGTGGAGACGTACCACGGGAGTTTTATGTAATCGCAAGATTCCCAATAAGTTGAAAGAAAAATTTTACCATACAGCCATACGACTGGCCATGTTATATGGTAGTGAGTGTTGGGCGTAAAGGAGCCATATGTGTCTAAGATGAGAGTTGCGGAAATGAGAATGTTAAGGTGAATGAGTGGCCATACTAGACTATATAAAGTCTGCAATGAGAGTATTAGAGAAAAGATAGGAGTGGTGCCAAATGAGGATAAGTTGAAAGAAGGGAGATTGAGATAGTTTGGTCATATGAAACGTAGACATATAGAGACTCCAGTTAGACAAGTAGAGCACATTAAATTAGAGGATAGAAAGAAAAGAAGGGGTAGATCTAAACTGACTTGCAGGAGAGTAATACAACATAATCTAGAAGTATTACATATTTTCGAAAATTTAATCCAAAATCGTTTAGAGTGGAGAAAGAGAATCCATATAACTGACCTCAATAAATTTTTAGGATAAAGGTTTAGTTAAATTGAGTTTAACAATTTGACACTTGAGGACAAATGAATTTTTTTGTGAATTAAGAATCTTGAGCTTAGATCCATTAATTTGTTCTTGACTACAGCCATAACTTATACCAACTAAAAAATTATTGTTTTGTCTCAATTTGGACATGTGAACACCACAGCAGATAAAAAAAGTGAAATCTGTTTTTTTTTAATGCTTCTTTAAAGTTAAAAGAATTTTAAAAGAAGAATGAACAACCACTGCAACTAAATAAACCAAAAAAGAAAGCCCCCACCTCACCACGTACCCTTTAAAACAGAAAAATCTAAGGTTTCTATTGCTTTCGTGAGCTCTTCAAGCTTTCTCCAACTTTGCTTGGTCATGAATTACAAGAATTGTAAGGATTATTTGCAATTTTGACACTGGCTTAGGGAAAAGTTCTGGGTTGTGACATCTGTGAACCATTTGTGGCTCAAAATAGGAATGAAGTGGAACAATTGGGTGTAAATGAATCAAACTATTGTGAGCTACTTGAAATAAAGTCACAAAATATTCAAATTTGACTCAATTAAAATCAATTTGTGCTCATTTATTGAGTGAAAAAATACTCGACTAGAGTAGCCTGCAAGTCTAATCAAGTATTTAAGTTTTTATATATTTTCAATAAATTTTTTATTATATATAAAATTTAAAAAATAGTTTATGGATTTGAGCTTGAGCTCACTCAATTTTATTAAAGCTTTAACTCAAGATTAGTAAATAAATTTATCTAATTTTTTTAATGTTGATCAGGTAAATTTCAGCTTGAGTATTTTATGTGTTCAAGTCGAGCTCAAGCATTAAAAATATAAGTCAATCAAGCTCAAGTCAAGTTTTGAGTTTTCTAAACAAGTAAAATTTAACCAGTACATTTTGTCGACTAGAGTAAGCTTGATTACACCTCCAGAGGTAAAACATCATGATTAGAGTTTGTGAATAGTGTTGGGCTCTATCTTTGAATAATGTCCTTTGGATAAATGCATTGCAACTCATAGAATCATAAGGGAATAAATGGCTTCAAGGTATGAGAGATACTTCATGCATGTTGCACTATTTGGTTTCTAAAAAGTTGACCAATGGAAAACACAATTTTATGTTTTATGTGGTATTATTTTCAAGACTTAAATGATTCAACTCAAGTAAGTATTGTGCACAACTTTTTCCATTTCTTAAACTTTTTGAACTTTTGTATCTTGGATAAGCAAGTGTGAAATGTACTTAAGTGACTCAATTTGGTGCAGTAGCTTGTGTCCACAACTCCACATGGCCATGCTAAGGTGCAAATAGTAATTATTTTTTCATATTGTCCACTTGCAACATCAGCTTCTACCTTGTTACAAAGACAGATGAGAAAAGTAAAACTCAATGTATTTGATAAAAAAGACCTTAATTTGTCCCTTAAAGTGTCAAAGCACTAAACCACTATGCTACTTGCCTGGAACATACATAGGAATGCACTAGATAATAAAGGCATCAAGAATGAGAAATATAAGTGCAAAACCTTCTATTATCAAGCAAAAGAACAATAATTTTTATTTTTAAAATATAATAGTAGCAAGCATGCTCTGCAAAAGATTCTACAGACTCACTTGCTTTAGCAACTCCTCTTCTGTTGAATAAGGAGACCATTACAATAGCATGGTCAGATTTGAAGAAAAGTGCTCCATGCCATGATGAAGAATGCGTCCAAATGATTTAGTTTAGGAATTAAATTCATAATAAACCTGTAATGATAATAATAATAATAATAACAATAAACTGATAGTAAGTTTGGAGGTAGAAGATAATCAGATAATCATACGGCCAAAGCGGACAATTCCTCCAGTGGTTGGAGCCTGATCATTACAATATAGTTAAAGAAAAGTTACTCATCATACTTCTAACCATATCCATTAAAGTCTGATTTCATCTTTTAGCCATCTCATTTTATTAATGAGTACTTAGCATAGTATATTGTACATATATGCCACAACTTTCTAAGAACTTTATAAATGGACCAAGACATATTGTCCCAATTCATTATGTTTTTCATAATATTCACCACCTCTATATAAACTTATTATTTTTTGCCTTTCTTTCTAATTAACTTTCAACCTCATTTATATACATTTCAAGTGCATCTATTGATTGAGATTTTTCATTAAATATATCCATAATGTGAAAAATCATCAATAAAGTGATAAACTATTTTTCTCCACCAAAAGATGGAGCATCAAAAGGCCCTTATGCATTAGTGTGCATTATTTCAACAAGTTAACTACTTCTTGTGGCTCCTTTCTTATTGTGTTTAGTTTGCTTTTCATTAATGCAATCCACACACACATTAGGATCAGTAAAATCTGGACTCGGTAGAAATCTCATTCTTTATTAATCTCTCTAATCTTTCTTTGGATGTGTGACCCAAATGCTTATGCCACAAAAAAGTAAAATTCTCATTTAGTCTACTACACTTAATTCCAATATTACTATAAGTGACAAGCAAGGATTCAACAAAATTATCATCAAGTTTCAGTTAACATAAACTATCAATAAGAACTCCAGAATCAATAAAGGAATTATTATTTATTATTAAATAAACTAAAACATTCATGTCCAAACTTATCATTAAACCTAAATTCATCCATTTTTTGAAACAAAAATGACATTCCTAGAAATTGAAAGGCACATTGAGGGTCTATAATAGGTCTAGCTAATAGTCATTATCTAAGACCAAATAGTAAGTCTCTATATCTTCAATTGGAGCCTTCATATGGTGCTCCATATAGGAAGTCTTAGTTGGGTTTGCAGTTTAGATTGTAAGGAATCCTTTCATCATTTGGATGCATAAATAGTAACACTAAAATCAAGCCACCAAAATATTATTAGTAACTTCAAATAAGTTTGATTTGAAACATACATAAGCATAAAGATTACCTTTCTTTTCAAATCAAGCTTTATGTAATAGGCAATTTTTCTGATAGTGTCCTACTTTCATACAGAAGCAACACTTATCTGCCATTTATTCCTTTTCCTCAGCTTGAGTAACATTTGAAGATCCTTTTTTTACTTCTTAAACTTGTAGACTTTAACTTTAAGTTCTTTACTAGCTTCTTGACCCATAAATTTAACCGAATGAGTTTTTTAATTCTTTACTATTGTTTCATCCTAAACTAGTTTGCTGGCCAATTCATTAACATTCCACTTATCCTTAATAGTATTATAATTAATTTGAAATGTCCCATATTCAGGAAGCAATGAGTTTAGAATAAACTAAAAAGGAATCATCAATTGCCATCCTTAAGGTTTCTAGCATTATTACAATATCACTTATTCCAATAATTTGCTCTTACATACTATTTGACCCATCATACTTCATGGTTGTGAGTTATGCCATTAGAGTACTAGTGAGTTACTTAATTTCAAAATGGAACATATCTTTTATAAGTTTAAGGTTCACAAGTTTAACGTATTCTTTTACATTTTCAGTTTGTGAAAATGTAGCCCTAATGTTATTGGCAATAGTCATTCGCAAAAATATAAAGTCAATCTATTTAACTATTCCCATTGTTTATGGTATAACTTTTTTTTTTCACTACTTGTATCCATAATAGCAACTAGTTTACCTTTCAATGATGCCAAGTCAAGATCCAAGACACCTAAATGGAATTTGACTTGCTCATACCATTCAAAGAAGTTCAACCCATTAAAACAATAACATATTAAGCTTGCGAATGAAGAGAAGCAGCAGCAGCTGCAATATGATATTTATATGCTCAAAATAAATTCAGATAACTTAAGCAGTTAGAGTATACTACGGTTCTTCTTTGGGTAGATATTATAATTTACTATCCTAAATTGAATACCTTTAAACTTGATTGGATAATAATTAACTTATATCAAATATACATGTTGTCTTTAGACATCCAATAAATATTTGATAAAATATTACTATCCTCATAATTCTCACTATTCATAGAATAATTTATTTACCTTTGGGTAAAATTCTTAAGTTCTGATGATTAGTGGGTATTAATTAACCCATTTTTTATCATAGGCATCTATTAGTATGTATAATTGATAATTTCTATATGCATATAAATATCATTTATAGTTTAGTCACTTTGGCAACTAATAAACTATTAATTTTATTTTATTTTAGCTTGGCCACTTTGATGACTAATAAACCAAAATAAATAACATAAGTCATGCATATAAATTTTTATCTTAATAAACCTAATATCAATCATTATGTTTAATTACAAATCTTAATTAGATTGGATAGAAAATATAATTTTAATTTTTTTCTTGCTTTAAACAGAACATATTCCAAAAAAATATTCTTTCCAACACTTTTCTTTACCATGTTGAACTTTCATAGCCTAATTAAATTTAGGCCAAAACTTAATTAATTAATTTTAAGCATATTCCATCACAAACACGTTTTTACATGGTTTGAAATTCATGGCCAAAACAATTCGGACACTTTAATAAATTTATTTATTATTTTGTTTCTTTTAATTTCTTTCTTTTGAGAGAACATGATCTCAAACTTAAATTTCTATAAAATATGATTTTTCATCGCGTTAATAATCATCATGCTTAAGACTTAATTTGGCTAAATTTTATTATTATTATTATTATTATTATTATTATTATTATTATTATTATTATTATTATTATTATTATTAAACTTTCACCATGTAAACTTTAATTCTACCCAGATCTAACAATAAGCAAGAACATCAATATCATGTTCATCATCATAAATTTAATATAGAAATTTAATTGTTCAAAACCTAAAGTTCTAATATCATATGTAAAATAATTCTTAATAGATCATAATAATTATAAACATAATGTGAATAAAAAACATAAAATTCAATTATTACCCTAATAATGAATCTTGAACAAATAAATTTTTACATATCTAAAAAGTGTACCTAATGCGGAGTTTAATTGAGTAATGGTAATAATTGAGAGAGACCATTTGATTCAATGAACTGATTTCTCCCTCTTAACCCTTCTTGATTCACTCACAAAACTTTAATGATAGAAGGCTTTCTTGAGATGACCCTAATATCTCTTGACTTTATGAAAGATAATGTGTATGACCTTATGGGTAGAGAAAAGATCAGCTTGTATATATATAAGACTTAATTTGGTACGTCCATCAAGTATCCTTTGTAATAACTTGGAAAATTTTTAAAAATAGATAATTTATAAATTAGACTATTATAATATTATTTTATTAAATAAATATATTTCATGAGATTATTTTTTTTAAGTTTTAAATTTTAATTTTCAAACTTTTAATTAAAATTTCTTTAATTGTGAAATTCTATAATTTTATATTTTAGATATTTCAAATTTAATGTAATTATTATTATTATTATTATTATTATTATTATTATTATTATTATTTTAAATGTATTAAATTAGAATTTTGACTTAGTTAAAAAGAATTTTTAGACTTGTTCGATAAGATCTAGAAAGTTTATGGATCAATTTATAGTTTTACTTTTAAATTAAAAAAAATAAATCAAAAGGTTAAAAACGTGACAGCAGGCCCCCCCCCCCCCCTTCTCTCTCTCTCTCTCTCTCTCTCTCTCTCTCTCTCTCTCTCTCTCTCTCTCTCTCTCTCTCTCTCTATCTTTTTCTTTTTTCGGTTATAACTTCCTTTTTTGGTCACTATTTATGGCATTTTTGGTATCAAGCGCTCCTCTCTCTATTGGCATCGTGTAAATACCAAGTTTGTGTGGTATCATTTCTCGATTTGTGCAAATCGAGCTTCAGAAGTTTTAGCCATTTTGACTTCCAAACTAATTTCTCCTAAATCAGAATTTTTCTCAAAAATCCAAGTATACCAGTATGTTGTACATTTCGAGAGCTTCGAAACGATACTAATTCAAGAATATTTTGACATTGAAAAATTTTCGAGACCCACGAGCTTACTGATGAGATTTTGGGTCTTTAAAGTCATCTTTTGAGATAAATAAAATTATTTTCTAACTCCTTATGTTGTGGGCTTCGTGTAGGAACTTTCATTTTAAAGAAATTCCATCGACACTCAGGACTATAATTTTGATATGGACATGTAAGCTCTAGGACTCACCTCAAAAGTAGGTCAATATTATAGTCGTTCCTATCATTTTTAGATGCCTCGAACGCGTTCTAAGTATTAGAAATAGCGTAAGTAATCTTGAATGCAAATTCACTCTTATTGCCTTTAGTTGAGCTATAGTGCGATACTCAACTCAACTCAACTAAGCCTTTATCCCAAAAATTTGGGGTCGACTATATGGATTCGCTTTCTCCACTCTAAACGATTTTAGGTTAAATCCTCAGAAATATGTAATGCTTCTAAGTCATGTTGTACTACTATCCTCCAAGTCAATATAGGCCTACCCATTTTTTTCTTTCTATCCTCTAACCTAATGTACTCTACTTGTCTAACTGGAGCCTCCGTATGTCTACGCTTCACATGACCAAACTACCTCAATCTCCCTTCTCTCAATTTATCCTCAATTGGCACCAGTCCTACCTTTTTTCTAATACTCTCATTACGGATTTTATCTAGTTTAGCATGGCCACTTAATTTTAATATTCTCATCTCTGTAACTCTTATCTTAGACGCATACGACTCCTTCAGTGCCCAACATTCACTACCATATAACATAGCCGGTCGTATGGCTGTATAGTAAAATTTTCTTTTCTACTTATTGGGAATCTTGCGATCACATAAAACTCCCATGGCACGTCTCCACTTCAACCATCCAGCTTTAATCTTATGACTAACATCCTCCTCATATCCCCCATCTACTTGAAAGACTGAGCCGAGATATTTAAAGTGATTATTTTGGGATAGTAACACATCATCCAAACTAACTTATTCCCTCTTACCAGTTTAGCCTTCACTGAACTTGCAATGCATGTATTCTATCTTCGTTCTACTTAACTTAAAGCCCTTTGACTCTAGAGTACATCTCCAAAGCTCTAGCTTTCTATTGACTCCTTCTTGCGTCTCATCTATCAAAACAATATCATTCGCAAACATCATGCAGCAAGGAATACTCTCTTGTATATGTTTCGTCAATTCAACTAAAACTAATGTAAAAAGATAAGGGCTTATAGCTGATCCTTGGTGTAATCCAATTAAATCGGAAAATCTCTTGTGTCCCCTCCCATCGTGCATACAATATTAATTACTCCTTTATACATATCTTTCAATACTTGTATGTAACTAATAGATACCCTCTTTTATTCTAACACACTCCATAAGACATCTCTTGGAACACTATCATAAGCCTTCTCTAAATCAACAAAAACCATGTGTAGATCTTTCTTCACATCTCTAGATTTCTCCATCAAGCTTCTAATGAGAAAGATCGCTTTCATAGTTGAACGACCGGGCATGAAGCCAAATCGATTGAGAGAGATAGAAGTATCATGACGTAGTTGATGCTCCACAACTCTCTCCCACAACTTCATAGTATGGCTCATGAGTTTAATTCCTTGAGCTATAGTGCGATAATTAATAAAATATTAATGGGTGTATGAAATGCAATAATTTTAATTATAATATTAAGATAATATTATTGAGGACCTCCAGGAATATTTATAGAATTTTTGGAGTAAGTTTGGATAATTTTGAATAATAGTGGAGTTTAAGCATTTGAATTAGAATGAAATAATGACACTAGTTTAAGTTGTTCTAAGAGGCCCCGAAGGGGCATTGTGTTATGTTATGTTGTGGGCCTGAGGTCTTTGAGTTGTTTTGATGTAAATTGTATTTTCTTGCAGGGAGGTTAAGTCTTAGGTATGGAAAAAATTCTGCTGAATTTTCGACACGAATCTAAGAAGTCTTTTATTTCTTTAATTAATTATTGTTGGTTTATTCTTGATAGTTCTTTGGTATGTTTGCTTAGGAGATCTAAATCAACCATTTTCTTCTTCTAAGCAAAACCAATAAGCATTAGGTTGCACTGTGAGTTGGATATTGATTATATTTTATAATTTCAATATTATTTATATATTTTTGACATGATCATGCATTTTATAAATATATTTACATGCTTGGTTAAATAAATTTGGAGCACTCTTATTGTTGCATATTTATTTGTTGATACTTACTTGTGTTTGCCGCCCTGGAGATAATTTGGAGCTCTATGTGTGTTATATATAGGTATATATGGCATATGATGGATATGGATTGGACGGATAGTTGTGGCTTGAGCTAATCTCCTTAGAACCCAGTCCTTATGGATATAAAAAGGCAGAGTAAAGCATGGCTTTGAGTTGATCTCGCTGACCTCCGCACTTGGATTTAAGTGAAAGTTCAGCTTAAGTTGAGCTTGCTGGCGGGTCTTGGATTAAGAGAGCTGAATATGAGATAATAGGAGATCAGCTCCCATAGTTATGTATGAAAATACTTTACTGGGTGCGTGTGTAACTCCAAAGTATCTTTATAACATCCAGAAAAAAAAAAAAATTGAATGATGGGATTGGCGTGTGACAGTGGGAAACACACTGTCACAGCAGCTTTTTAAAAAAAAAAAAAAAAAAAAAAAATCAAAAGAAAAACGGGAGGAACCCCCCCCCCCCCATTTCTCTTCTCTCCCTCTCCTTCCCTCTCTTCTTCTTCTTCCTTTCTCCGGTGACCGACCGGCGACGCCCCAGCAGCTCCCCACCCGGCGACCCTCCTGGCGTCCGGGACCACCGTAAACGGCAAGAGAGGGAGAAGAGAGAGAAAACGCGCGCACAGTGGCAGCGGCTTTCCGGCGCTATTTCGGCTTCATCCGACGTCCGATCGAGGCGATTCCGGTGGCGTTGGAAAGCTTGTTCCGAGAGCTTTCTTTTGATACTAATTTTGAAGCAAATGGAGGTCGGATGAGTGAGATATGGAGGAGAGAAGTTTCGGGTTTTTCAAGCTTTTTCGTCAGATCTACGACGATCCGACCGTTGGATCGACGATCCGAGACCACATATGGACTGAGAAAGAGGAGAGGAACATGGCGGTATGATCAGATCCGCAATCGCCGCCGGCGACTGCGGCCGCCACCGTGCGCGATGGTTCGTGATGGCTCCGGTGGGCTGTGGAGATAATTCAACTTCCAGAGGCTTCCTCATAAATTTTTGGAATTTTTGAGACACAGATAAACTTCGGGTAAGACAATTCTTATTATTTCTCTGTCTGTGGAGCATAAATACAGTGTTTCTTAAACATGAAAAATTGGAGAAAAATTCTAAGAAAAATATATGATGAAAGTAAAATTATTTGGAGATATTCTATGGTGTTAGTTGAATTTTTGAGTGATTATAGAATATTTTTGAGAAATATGGATGGATTTTAATTAGATTTTTAGCATATGGGCATATAAGATTGTTTGAAATTTAGATAATTGAATTCTATATAATTGGTTGAAGCTTGAGGATGGAGGTTTAAATATGTGAATATTTAATTGGGTTGAATTAAGAATATGTTTGATGTTGGAAACTTATGGAATCGAGTAAAATTCTTGAATAAAATATTCATGGGTGATTAGAAAATTTCAATTCATTTTGTAATAGCCTTATAATATTATTAAGGACCGCGGGGCAAAATTTTAAAATTTTTAGAGCTTGTTTGAGTGGATTTTTGAAAAATGTCAATTATAGGGACTAAAATGTAATTTTTAAGATTTTGAGTATTGTCTGATTTGGAGGGCCCAGGAGGGGCCATGTGATATTGATGAGATGTGATTGTGGAAATTGAGAATTTAGAAGTGTTATTTGAGCCTTTTTGCAGGTTGGGTAGGTCCTGTATAGGAAACTCTGTGATTTCCTGCATGAATTAGGTCATCTATTGCCTCTTTAGAGTTTTATCTTAACTTAGAACTAATAAATTTATAATTTAATTATTAGGTGATCGAGGTCATTTATTTTCGCATCCAGCCCACAATAGTCATTGGTGTCGTGAGTAAAATATTAATTTTAATTGTAATTTCGATATTATTATATGTTCAAGCATGCCCATGCATCACTTATATGCATATATTTATGTAGTTAAACTCTAAGCACGATTTACGTTGCATTCATAACTGTTAAAGTGCCATGGATGTTGTTGTGGTAATTTGGAGCAGTGTGCGTGCGTTGGCGTGCGTGTGATGTGGTGTGGACTATGGATAGGACGGGTAGTCACGGCTTGAGTTCTTCATCGGACCCGATCCTTCTGGTAGTCACGGCTTGAGTTCTTCAGGGACCCCGATTTGGTTTATTAAGCGAAAGTCCGCTTGAGTTCTTCACTGCACCATGTTGGATTTAAGAGAGTCAGATAGGGATCAGCTCCCATATATTATGATTGATATTACAGGGTGTGTGAGTGCTCCAAATTACCTTTTTGATGTTATGATGTGAAAATGTTGTTGATGTTGCATTTCACTCTATAGGGTGCATTAGTTTTAGATAGTTATAGAGATTATGGTTAAAATTGATATTTTACTCTCTGAGTCGAACGCTCACTCCTGTTCAATATTTTTCCAGGCCACAGGAGGAGTTATTTTACAGAGCAACCTGTTTTCTTCCTCGCAGGTTTAACGTCGATTATTTAATTGTATTATTATTCTCTAAATTGTAATTTAGGACTCCGCATGTGCTAGTAGTAGCATTAAGCCTGTCAGGGACTGTATGAATTCAAGTTTTCGTATTAATAAATAAAAAGAAAAAACAATTTTATGTGTTTTAAATAGTTATAAATGAGGTAACAGGGTTGAGATGGGCTCCCCTAATTTTTATTTTTGATAATTTCTGGGCTAAGTTGGCCCGAAATATAATTATAACAGTTTAATTTAAATTATTTTATGTGCATATTGGGCCTAAATTGTGGGCCTGGTTATGGATTTGAGGAATAGTTAGGCTTACTACGGGCCTCGGGGCTTTAAGTCGCCTGTGTCCTAGTCTCAGTCCATAGGTTGGATCGTGACAAAGTTGGTATCAGAGCTTAGGCTCTAGATTCATGGGAAATAATATAATTGAGAGTGTAAAAGGAGTCTTGTTAGGATGTTACATGCGGAGTATAGGATTCTGTTTCGTCTTTTTCTGTAATTTCTTGTTTCTAGATTCTGCGTTATACCTCGGGAACTATAAAAGTGCCTCAGTTAGAGTCTTGATTTTCGTGGAGTACATAGAAAGGTGAAATAGAGTTAGCAGACATGTTGAGGTCTATCATGAGGATATGTACTCCAATAAATACTATATTTTTGTCAGTATGGGTTTAAATGGTGTGCCCATTTCGTGCAAGGCACGAGTACATAAAAGTGAGTCTTGAAAGTACAGTTGGCCTAGATAAGGATGAGGATACCACTGCTGGCAGTCATCAGTGGGTGACCCAGTCAGAATAAGTTTATGATAATAGAAGATTTAAGAGAGATAAGAAATTAGGAGGCCTAGTCGGTCAGGACGTATCGTAGTAACTGTACAATGTTCTCGATGTCTGCTCTGTAAGTCGCAGACATGCATCGACATGAGATTATTGTGTAGAGTGCGCTTCCTGTAGTGCTTATGATGAGGATGTTGCGAGCGATCTGCTTTGGCACAAGAATACCGAGCAGTTCTATATCTCAGAGGAGTTGGGAACTCCTAGTTAAGAGTCTAGAGCTAGAATATCGAAGGTCACGCTTGGGTGGTAACTAGAGTCATGACTCGATTACCTAGCATGAGCTAGAGTTACAGTAAGAGTTGCCATCAGACCAGAGGTTTCGGACTAGTTGCAAAGTAAAGGTGACACCTATAGAGTGAGACCATCTAGTCTTCGATATGGAATTTTGGATGATTTTTGCAGTATGACAAACATTTTGCTTAGAGCTTAGTGAGAATAGAATACCTTGTGTGTATCAGTATGGAATAAAGTACAACCATACTACCTAAAAAAAAAAAAAAAGGTCGAAATTATGAATTGATGATTTACAGAGCTATGATATTGTAAGAGAGACATTAATTTGACATGGTTTTGGCCAAGGTGGTAAATGTAGTACCTTTGTTGCAGCAAGTTAGGGTATAGTTCTATATTTTCAGAAGGGATCAAAGGTTATTACTAATAATGGTGACCAACAAAATAGTGCCCCAGATAGGACTGTAGAGTGTGGTAGAGAGTAGTTGGCTCGGGTATCCTACAGAGGATACAAGTTCTATTATAGGAATCATATATAATCAGATCACGATGGATGTAAATCCTTTGAATTGGATGACGGGTTTGGGTGCCCGGAATCTTAAGTTTTGGCAAATTGAGTGAACATAGAAAGAAAATAATAATAATAATAATAATAATAATAATAATAATAATAATAATAATAATAATAATAATAATAATAATAATAATAATAATAATAATAATAATAAATAAATTGCTGCAGAATCAGTTCTCGAGGTAGTAAGGGTATTATGTAAGCTAAAGGATAAGAATAGAAATCATACGATAAAAGTATGAATGCAATTTCCTGAGTTCCTTTCTAACTTCATATTATTCAAAACAATAGTATAATCTAATTATAACAGTGTTAAGAGAAATAAATTAGCGAAGATAAATTATAGAAGGCCAATGGATAGAGAAAGTGCAGAATGAAAGTTTGGACAAGTGATTTCAGATGCAATATAATCTAAATACCAGTGGAAGTACTAGCTAGAGTGGTCAAAGGACCAAATCTGAGTAGCACAGATATGTGATAACGCGGTAGAGACTCTGAAAGATATAGTCAGCAAGTACAGCTGTCATGTTAGGAAGAGGAATGGAACCAGGGATAGAATAGTCAAGTTCTATTTTGGGTAAGACAAAGGAAATAAATGAAAGGACAACCTAAAGAGCGCATAATAAAAGGAACAAAGTTAAGATATAGGGTAGGCTAAGTGTTATTTTTGGCAAGGTGAATGACAAGGATGGAGAACCCAAAATGGGACCATATTAGCAAGAATAGTGATGGAGGTATGGAATACAATAATAATGAGTAAATGCTAGAAGGTGTGCGATGGTATTGCGGACTACCTAATTAGGTAGAGAAAACGAAGTTAGTAAGTAGTAAGTTGATTAAAGGTCAATCTAAGGGATCAAATAGGTATGATGATAGGAAAAGAATGATAGATAATGATACATATGCTTAGTTTAGACTTTTGAGATAGTAAGAAGGTAGTTAGAGGTTCGTTATGAATGTCAGGCAAACATTGTTAGTGTGACAAAGAGAATCACTTTGCAGTGGAGTAATAACGACAGAACAACAGTAGCGGTAGAACGAGAAGTGACAAGTCTGGGTGGTTATAAATCACTAGAAAGTTCAAGGATCAAATTAATGACCATAGATAAGGGTGGAATTAGTGTTGGAAGAATCTATTAGTGAGAGAAATCTTTCAGGGATCAACAAAAGTTATGGGCACAATATAAACGATGATAGATATGAATCAGAGGTCGAGTATAAGTAAAGTTAATAAATTATAAAATATTATGTCAGGAAGGACAATGGTACGGTAAAGTGTTCATGCAGATGATATCTTATAGGTAGAGCACAATTGTGCTAAGAGATGATGAAATTTGAAGAGAAAGACTAAGAAACATAGGTTAAACGTTATTATATGGACAATCGGACGTAGTTGAATATAAGAGGATATTTTTCTTTCTTTTCAAGTTTAGCTTGTACTTCTGGTTCTAAGAAGGTTATATAAGGAACAGAGACTGAGTCAAGGAGACCTAATTATTGGAGAGTTTGGTAGGCACCAATTCATACATAATTTCCTGATATGAGAATGACAGTAAGTATGTACCTAGTGTTAAGTATGAAAGGACGATCAGAATAGTGACAGGAGTCAAATGGAGTTAGCTACCAAGACTTGCAACCGTTTTAAACTATGAGCTAGAGGAAGTACTATTTATGGATGAGTTTCAATAGATGAAATTGTTGCTGATGGGTAATTTGAGGCTAAAGTTTGGAAAGCTATGGGCAGTATATGTGATTATATTAAGGAGAATGAACATATGAAGTATCTTGTTTAGAATTAAGGCATGGCACACATTTTCCATAGCCGTGTCAGTTTAGATGGAACTTATAGTTCTGGGGCTCATATCCATCCAGGATAAGCAATTTCCTACTAAGGCTGGTAGGGACTGATAATGTTCTGATAGTTAAGTTGGGAAAAGGGGGATACAAGGAAAAATTTTCTATGGTTAATTACAAGTGTTATATAAGGTGAAGAATGTGCTGGTAGGAGTAAATCGTAAGGTTAGAATTTCTGAAGTAATAGAATTAGTAATCAAGATAAGACTAAGAAATAAAATGAAAGTTAAAGTTGATGATGGGATAGACATCTTTGAAGGAAAAGGTGTAAGGATGAGATAGGACTAAAATTAAGGAATAAGTACAGCAGGTTGAAAAGATATCAACAATACCAAAAAATAGGAAAAGGGAAGTGGATAAGATGCAAAGGACAGAAAGAGAGCTCGATAGAGCCAGTTATAATGATGAGGATAAGGAGGAATAGGTATGCTAGGAACACACTAAGGGATGTTTAAAATAAGTTATTATGAGATGATAGATTAAAGGAGTAGTGGAGCCTCGATCTGAGTGCCAATGTATCAGAAGTAGGCCACATACTAAGAAGCAATAGGAAGAAGTCTAGATATTTCCATTCCAGAGAAGGAGTGAGAATCGATAAAGTCACATGGATTGAGTTGTCAGGGAATACAAACACTTTTGTTACCTAGAAGTAGAGACCCAGTTCACTTTCCAATATTGATAAATGGTACACTTAGCCCTTGGAGGGAACTCTACCTAACTAGTTACATAAGATGGATAGAGGTTGGTCTAAGTACCTTAGTAATGACACAAAAGAGATTAAAAATTTGAAGTATCATGGGAGTAAGAAGATTTATAGGTATTAACCACTGAGGTCATAAGAAGAGTGAAGATCTCGAATAAGATGCTTAGATTAGGTGTTACAGGAAAGCTACTCATAGGATACCATGGAATAAGGAACATAAGTTATGTCATTGGGGAAACAGAGATCATTGAAACAAAGGAATGATGACTGAAGTCACTAAGAGACACGTTAGGGCGTAATAAAAGTGAGGTAAGCGCCAAAGTTAATTAAAGTTATCAGAGATCAAGTCGAGAGTAATAGAGTTATAACGAATACCTGAAATGTCAGAAAAATGGTCAATAAATAGTTACAAGATAAAAGCCCTCTAGAAAGAGATGATGACAAATAGGACACTATAGTAGAATCAGAGAACAGTAGAATGTCATATATAATATACGAAGAGTTTGAAGAATAAATGTTTTATCAATTTCTGCATAACTGGAGGAGTAATGATTGTGCTTGTTCTAATAATCTTCTTTTCCTTATCTCTTGTTTATTCGAAAATTCGAGGACGAATTTTTCTTAAGGGGGGAAGAATGTAACATCCAGAAAAAAAAAAAAATTTTGAATGATGGGATTGGCGTGTGACAGTGGGTTTCCCACTGTCACAGCAGCCTTTTTAATTAAAAAAAAAAATCAAAAGAAAAACGGGAGGAACCCCCCCCCCCATTTCTCTTCTCTCCCTCTCCTTCCCTCTCTTCTTCTTCTTCCTTTCTCCGGTGACCGGCCGGCGACGTCCCCAGCAGCTCCCCACCCGGCCGGCGACCCTCCGCGACGTCGTGACCACCGAAATGGCGGTAGAGAGGGAGAAGAGAGAGAAAACGCGCGCACGATGGGCGCGGCTTTCCAAGCGATTTCGGCTTCATCCGACGTCCGATCGAGGCGATTCCGGTGGCGTTGGAAAGCTTGTTCCGAGCTTTCTTTTGATACTAATTTTGAAGCAAATGGAGGTCGGATGAGTGAGATATGGAGGAGAGAAGTTTCGGTTTTTCAAGCTTTTTCGCCGATCTACGACGATCGACCGTTGGATCGACGATCCAAGACCACATATGGACTGAGGAAGAGGAGAGGAACATGGCGGTATGATCAGATCCGCAAATGTCGCGGCGACTGCGGGCCACCGTCTGCGTGATGGTTCGTGATGGTGGTGTGGAGATAATTCAACTTCAGAGGCTTCCTCATAAATTTTTGGAATTTTGAGACACGTATAAACTTCTGTAAGACAATTCTTATTATTTCTCTTGCATGGAGCATAAATACGATGTTTCTTAAACATGAAAAATTGGAGAAAAATTCTAAGAAAAATATATTATGAAAGTCAAATTATTTGGAGATATTATATGGTGTTAGTTGAATTTTTGAGTGATTATAGAATATTTTTGAGAAATATGGATGGATTTTAATTAGATTTTTAGCATATGGGCATATAAGATTGTTTGAAATTTAGATAATTGAATTCTATATAATTGGTTGAAGCTTGAGGATGGAGGTTTAAATATGTGAATATTTAATTGGGTTGAATTAAGAATATGTTTGATGTTGGAAACTTATGGAATCAAGTAAAATTCTTGAATAAAATATTCATGGGTGATTAGAAAATTTCAATTCATTTTGTAATAGCCTTATAATATTATTAAGGACCGCGGGGCAAAATTTTAGAATTTTTAGAGCTTGTTTGAGTGGATTTTTGAAAAATGTCAATTATAGGGACTAAAATGTAATTTTTAAGATTTTGAGTATTATGCGATTTGGAGGGCGGGAGGGGCCATGTGATATTGATGAGATGTGATTGTGGAAATTGAGAATTTAGAAGTGTTATTTGAGCCTTTTTGCAGGTTGGGTAGGTCCCAGGTATAGGGGAAACTCTGCCGGATTTCCGGCATGAATTAGGCTGTCTATTGCCTTTTTAGAGTTTTATCTTAACTTAGTACTAATAAATTTATAATTTAATTATTAGGTGATCGAGGTCAGCTATTTTTACGCATCCAGTGACCACAATAGTCATTGGTGTACTGTGAGTAAAATATTAATTTTAATTGTAATTTCGATATTATTATATGTTCAAGCATGCCCATGCATCACTTATATGCATATATTTATGTAGTTAAACTCTAAGCACGATTTACGTTGCATTCATAACTGTTAAAGTGCCATGGATGTTGTTGTGGTAATTTGGAGCAGTGTGCGTGCGTTGGCGTGCGTGTGATGTGGTGTGGACTATGGATAGGACGGGTAGTCACGGCTTGAGTTCTTCGCTGGGACCCGATCCTTCGGGGGTAGTCACGGCTTGAGTTCTTCACTGGGACCCCGATTTGGTTTATTAAGCGAAAGTCCGGCTTGAGTTCTTCGCTGGCACCAGGTTGGATTTAAGAGAGCTGTATAGGGGATCGGCTCCCATATATTATGATTGATATTACAGGGTGTGTGAGTGCTCCAAATTACCTTTTTGATATTATGATGTGAAAATGTTGTTGATGTTGCATTTCACTCTATAATGTGCATTAGTTTTAGATAGTTATAGAGATTATGGTTAAAATTGATATTTTACTCTCTGAGTCGAACGCTCACTCCTGTTCAATATTTTTCCAGGCCACAGGAGGAGTTATTTTACAGAGCAACCTGTTTTCTTCCTCGCAGGTTTAACGTCGATTATTTAATTGTATTATTATTCTCTAAATTGTAATTTAGGACTCGGCATGTGCTAATAGTAGCATTAAGCTTGTCAGGGACTGTATGAATTCAAGTTTTCGTATTAATAAATGAAAAGAAAAAAAAATTTATGTGTTTTAAATGGTTATAAATGAGGTAACAGGGTTGAGATGGGCTCCCCTAATTTTTGTTTTTGATAATTTCTGGGCTAAGTTGGCCCGAAATATAATTATAACAGTTTAATTTAAATTATTTTATGTGCATATTGGGCCTAAATTGTAGGCCTGGTTATGGATTTGAGGAATAGTTAGGTTTACTACGGGCCTCGGGGGCTTTAAGCTGGCCCAGGTCCTAGTGCCGGTCCGGCCCATAGGTTCGGTCGTGACAATCTTCTTGTGCGAGTATTGAATGATTTAATTGTTGCATGTATTTGGTTTGCATTTCATACTTAGGGATGCATTAGTTGTAGATAGTTATAGAAATTATAATTAATATCTAAACTCTCAAAGTTAAACGCTCACCCCTGTTTAATTATTTTTCCCCAGATGGCAAGTGCATATTATTTTGGAGTTAACCTGATTTCTTTCTTGCAAGGAACTTGAAATGATTAATGTATTACTTGTTAATTTTGTTATTCAAATCTAAAACTCCGCAATGATTATAATGGTATTCTTGTAATGTAAAACTAATGTATTTGACTTTAGGTGCTTATGTGATGTTGGATTGAGGGTGGGCTGAGCTCCCCATTTTGACATTGGATGTTGATTTGGTTTGTGAGGCTGATCTGAGCTCCCCAATTGTGATTTTGTTTGTGATACAGGTCGAGTAAGTTTTCTCCCGTTGGATTGTCCATTTTATGGCAGAACTTCATCCATTTGTTTTCTTGATTTTGGGTCTTCCTTTTTGGGCTTTGTCGTTAGCTTCTACTTAGGCTTACTATAAGTTTCTAGGGCCTTATGTCAATCCAAGTTCTACTGCTGATTCAACCCAAAAATTGGGTCGTGACATCCTTATACAATTAAAATTAGAATTTGTTTTAATTAAAATAAATATCAATTAATATCATGCCACATTAAAGGAATTAATTTTTGGCCCATTTAATTTTTTAAAGTCACAGGCAAAATCTTACAGGAGTGAAAGTATATGGTATTTGGTTTACGAAGCTTCACAGCACATGTTATAGCATTAGAGAAGCTTTTGGCTTTTTGATCTCCCACCTATATTTCTATTCATCTGAGCAATTCCTCAACCTAAAGAAAAATGGGATTAAGTAGATAACCAATCAATTAAATCAAATCAAACTAATTTATTTCAATTCAATTTAATTCGGTTGACTTTTCTAAATAGATTTGGTTTGATTTTAGTTTTAATGATTTTTTATTTCTTCAGTTCGGTTTGCTCACCCCTACTCACCAACTTAGACCCATCTCCCTTCTCACTCCCTCACAATCACAACAAAGTACCAAGAATTGCTTCCATCGTGTGATGAATAAATTCCAATGACTTTGATTTGCATTGGCCAATGGGTGTGATTGAAAAGAAAATGAATCTTTAAAGGGAGTTTATTGTCTACCCATTGCATAATATGTTACTTTGTGAGTTTTATATTCTACATTAGGTTTTCTTTTTAAAAATTTTATACCCACTGCATATGTTATAGAGCTACGACTGTATCATGTGATAGAAACAATAATTGTTGATGAAATTTGGTAGTTTTGGAGATTTTTTTTTTTTTTGAAACAGGGAGTTTTGGAGATTTATTTGTTTGTTGATGAGATTTGCTTGATATTAATGTTCAATTTTTTATTTTATGAATTGAAATTTTGATTTGAGGCTAAGGATTTAGAGGAGAAAAAATTGAAATTTTGCTATTCTGCATTTGTTCTTCAAAATTGAATTTTGAACCAATCAAATTGAATTAAAATCGATTTTGTTTGGTTTAATTTGGTTTTATTAAAATTGATTTTGATTCAATTTTAAAGTTTGAAAGATTCGGCCTATTCGGTCTGAGCGGTTCATTTTGAACTGGACATACCTAAATTATATATAGAGGTGTTTAATGGAGTAAAAGAATGTTTTACTTATCTTATAAATTGGTCAAATAAATTTCTATTCTAAGTTATAATTTTAACCTGTTTTTATTTAAAAGACTTTTAAACTTTATTTATAAAATAATAATAAAAAAAAAGTGATGAGAGATGAGTTTTTCATTTGATAATTATAAACTAGAAGTTTATAAATCAGTTTAATTAACTATTTCAAAGTTTAATATTATAATTTAATTTAAATAGTTGTCACATTTTTAGTAGAATTTTCTTTAGCTTCAATTTAGATTTAATTATACTAATTAATTTATAGCTTAATTAATAAAAATAATTGTATTTAATTCTTTTTATACTTCGTAATCACTTTACTTATTTTGTAAGATTGTTTCTTTTATCTAAAGCTCACATTTTTAATATTCATACATATTGCAATTTATTTAATTAATCAATAAAAGAAAATTATTATTTTTGTCACAATATTAATTATTATTTAATTATCATAATTGTTATTATTATTTAAAATAAAAAATTTTAGTTTAATACTAAAAATTTTAGCTAAAATTTAGAAAATATGTAACTATATTTATTCAATTGAAACTGAATATATTCATGATTAGTATTTACTGAAATTATTAAAAATTTAAAAATTATATATATTATTTATATATATATAATATAAAGAAGTTTATATATAATTTTTTTTATAAAATAAAATAAAATAATATTACTATATTTTAAATAAAATAATTATAAAATTTAATTACCACAAGTTGTCACAGTAGGACAAAGAAGAAGTTGAACTAACGCCCTGAGAAAGAATAAGCTGATAACAAGAGCTGGATCTTTTGCTCAGGCTTCCAAGAAAACTCCAGTCAAGCATGGTAGCGCCTTAACATTAGTCTTGACACCTATGGGATGTTTGCGACCATCAGATGCAAACTTAGATTGGTAACGAGTGAGAACAAACTTCTTAAATGTGACAAAACAAGGGTAGAGAAATGAAGGTAGGTGTTGATGTGCCAGATCCACGCCATGAGCTAGGTCTCGCTCTAAAGGTATTGTTCACGTGATTGGTGCTAGCAGCGACCCTGGAGGGTTTTGTCCTAAAAAGGCGTCTTTTGAGGAGAGAGGGGAGACTAGTGCTTGTAAGCAACCTAGCCCCTTAACTTCTAACTAATGTGGGACATTAGGCATCAATATAGCCCCCCAGTCGAGGGGCTTGGAAAGAGGCACATGACCACGTTACCATAGAGGGCGCCAATGTTGATGTGCTAGATCCGCGCCATTGGCTTGGCCGGCTCTAGAGGTATTATCCCCGTGATTGGTGGTAACAGCGACCCGGGGGATGGTGAGGAGGAGGGGGGGTTGTCCTGAAAAGGCGCCTCTGAGGGAGAGAGAAGAGACTAATGCTTATAAGCGTCCCATATCAGTTAGGAGTCAAGGGACTAGGTCACTTATAAGTACTAGTCTCCTCTCTCTCCCTCAGAGGTGCCTTTTTAGGACAAAATCTCCCTGGGTCACTGTTAGCACCAATCGTGGGGACAATACAGCGAGGCCTAGCCCATGGCACAGATCTAGCACATCAACAATAGAGATGGATGCTAGATTAAATATGAAAGAGGGTTGAAATTTAAATAGTCATATATCCAAACAACTAATTTAAGAAAATGTAAATTTAATTTTATTTGTATAAATAAAATAGGCTTTTTGAGAATCACTGCTTATATTTTCTGGTACGTATGCGTTAAATTAAGAGGATTTTGTAATATAATCACATTTTAATATTAAATTGATCATGCTTTATCGATACAAAATTTATTGTATATCATATAAAAAATGTCAAGTAATCACTGATAAATTGAAGCATATAAAAACAAAAATTCATTGAGAAAACTTATCAAATATGTTGAAAATGAAAATAAGAAGAAAAAATAGATTAAAAATTAATTTGTTATTGTAACAATAATAACAACAATACCATAAATGTTGAATACCTATAATTATGATATATTTAAATCTCAGTCAAAATGATTGAATTCTTTTTCAATTGACTATCCAAAATTACAAACCCACACATGTAAACCAAAGTTGAAAGTTGTGAGAATCAAATTAAGAAATAAATCTAGTAAAGAGATACTAAAAAATATGTAGCTTAAAACGTAAGCAATTTGATTCTATAGCCATATAAAAATCAAGGGCGAGAAAAAAAAATATAGAGATCTAAATAGATTTTAAAGTATGTATTTTTTTTCCCACATTATTTCATATTATCCCCTTTTTTATATCTTTATTTTTTTATTTTTAGAATATTGTAAATATTTTTTTCACTTTTAAAATATTTTTAACATAATAATATCTCAATTTCATAAATTTATTATTATTATTATTATTATTATTATGGAATACAATTACAAGAGAAAACGAATCTATTTTATGTGTATGAAACAAGATAAGTTTTTTTATTTTAAATTGACACCTGACACTCTCTAAAGAAAGTTTGGTTTGTTAATTATTGGTCAACTTTAAAGAAAGTAATATTATATTATATTATATTAATGTTATTTTCTTTAATATTATTATATAAATATTTTATTTTTGCTTAAATCATTTAAATTATATTTAAGATACTTGGCGTTATAAATTTGTTTATTTGTCCAAAACTCACCTTCTTAATGTTAATATGTATTGTCACCTATGTCATTAATTAATAAAAGAAAGTAACCGCTTTTTTCGTAATATTAATAGTCATTCAATTATCATGATTGTTAAATATTTTAGAATGGTTTAAAAGAAAACAAAATAATAAATTATATTTAGTGGTCATTAATTTGTAATTTATGGCAATTATTTTGTAACCTATGGCTTTTAAAAGGCTAAATTTTGAATACCAAAATTAATGGTATCACTCAAAAAAAAAAAAAAAAGAAATAAGATCAGTCGCTAGTCCATTAAAATCAGTTGCTAATCATTTTTGTAATCGATTCACTCGATTGCAATGAGTCTGGTTACAAATAGTAACCAACAACAAAATCAGATGCTAAATTAACTAAACTTAAAAAATAAAATTTTTGATAAAAAGATATCTAGCAACTGATTTAGTTGTAGAAAATTTAGTCTTTAATTTTATAATTTTACAACTATTTTGTAAATTGGTTGTTATATGCAACTAACTTGCCAACCGAAAAGTCAGTTGCTAATTTTAAAAAAATTATAAAAAATTTAAATTTCCAAATAAGAAATAAAAAAATGTAAATAAATAACATTTTCAAAATTAATAAAATAATAAATTATTAATGAAAATTAGTAGTAAAAATTAATATAAAAATATTATAAAAAAATACTAATAATAACTATTATAAAAATATTAATAAAAAATTAAATATAAGAACATATTTATAAGACAAATGACTAAAAAAATTACTATATATATATATAACAAAAAATTACTAAAAATTAATACGATAAATAATTTACTAATAAAAATATATTTGTACAAAAAATTTTATTTTATGTCAAAGAAAAATAAATTAAATAAAAAATATGAGAAAAAAAAAGATGAAGAAGAAAAAAAGATGATAAAGAAAAAAATGATAAAAAAGTAGATGAAAAAAAAGATTATGAAAAAGAAAATAGATGAGAAAGAAAAAGATGATAACAAAGAAAATATATATGAGAAAGAAAAAGATAAAGAAAAAAATAGATAGAAAAAAAATAATTAAGAAAATAAATGAGAAAGAAAATATATTAGAATGAATAAGATAATAAATAAAATAAGAGAAAGAGAAGAAAGAGGTAACCAAAAAAAAAATTAGTAATAAAGAAAGAAAATGAGTAATAGTTTATATAAGTGAATTAGCAATTAATTTTAGCAATCGATCGTTGATTGCTAATTGCTTTTAAAAATTGTTGAGAATTTTTGGAGGGACAATTTTGTAATCGATTCGCAATTAATTGCAAAATTGGTTACTAATAGCAACCAATTTCAATTGGTTATAAAAATCGGTTGCTATTAACAAATGATTTACAAATCGGTTACAAATCAAAATAAAAAAAATATGCAAAAATTTTTTGAGAAAAAGAAAATCAGTTTCAAAAATCAGTTATTGTTATCAAAAATTCGCAAATCATTTATAAATAATAAAAAATGAAAATGAAAAATTGAATGGGAATTTTTGGAGGAAAAAAAATCGATTGTAAAAATTGATTGCTATTAGCAATTGATTCACAAATCATTTGCAAATAAAAAAAAAAAAGAAAACAAAAGATTGGGTGGGAATTTTGGGAGGAAAAAAATTGATTGCAAAATCGGTTGTAAATATTGATTGCTGTTAGCAATCGATTCACAAATCGGTTACAAATAAAAAAAAAAGAATAAAAAATTAGGTAAAAATTTTTTAGGGGAAAAATCAGTTGCAAAAATTGGTTGCTGTTAGCAACTGATTCGCAAATCGATTGCAAATAAAAAAAAAATTGGGTGAAAATTTTTGAAAGAAATAATTTAGTAATCGATTTACAATTGGTTGTAAAAATCTATTGCTATTAGCAACTAATAAGGAATTGATTGTAAATGACAATTGATTTTAGAAACCAATTGCAAATCAGTTGCTAATTTTTACAACTGATTACAAATCAATCGCTAGTAGGGCTAGGGAAAAGGGGGTTTGATGGGCAATGGCATACACACGCGCATTGACTCCGAATTGAACCTCGACAATTTGAACCCACCTTATCATAAGTGCACCCAAAACAAGCAGCAGTACACTGCAGCCACATGCAGCCTCATTTGGAGACTCTGAAAGCCTTGCTAAGCACACAAGAACAAATATCAACCAAATTGAAGACCTCATTCTTCTTTTGTGCTATAATATCTCTTTTTGCTTTCGTTCTATAATATGTATGTATGTAGTGTGATATTGTTCTTGTCGAGCAGCTTGGGTATTACTATTTATAGAATACCCACAGCATATTTTTAACTTATCTCAACAACCCTAGATTAATTTTTATTTTAGTTCTTTCAACGTCTAATATGATGAATTTCAACCGTGATTAAACTATACTGTCTACATTAATTACGGTGCTTGAATCACACGGAAACTATATGTGTTATAAAATGCAGGCCGAAAGAGTCCAAAAACTCAACCCCTTGGGCTGAAGAAAAAAAAGCCCATTTCTTCGAGCCAGTCTGATCAGATTGGCGCTCTTTTCTGTCTTGTGTCTTTTCAAATTTCGCCGGATTTGCTTCTCTACGTGGTAACTGGGCGAGTCATCCTCTCTCTGACTCAGTGATTGGCATTTCTCTCTCTTCCTCTCGCTAAGCTAAGCCATCATTTGCTTCTTCTATGTTCAAGTAAGTAATTAACAATGGCGTTTAATCGATTTCAGTTGAGATGGCATGGTAATATCACTTTTGATCATAATCCTTTTGGTTACCTCTAGTTTATGATTTTTTCTTTCACATACAATGATTGCGGTTCAGATGCTCTTTCTTTTTTTGTATTATTGTTGTGTTTCTCCACGTATTCTATGGTTTTCACTGAATTATTTAGCAAAATTTGCTCCAGAACTGCTGCTAAGCAAATAATCAGTGTTACTGATCGAGATTCGTGGTTCTTCTGCCTTATTCGCATTAATTCGTGCACAGATTTGCTATCCATGCATTGTATCCTGCTAGTTGTTGTAGTTTTTGGCTTTTTTTCCTAGTAATAGCAATAGTTAACATTAAGTCTTATAGATATTTGACATGTTCTTCGCCATGACCGTTAATATGCTTTGATCTTAATAATAATAATACCAGTGAATTTTTTTTTTCTTTCTTCAGCAAATAAGCTTGGCAATGGATTCATATTCGCTAAAGTCTGTGTCAGATTTGCCCGCACCATTTCGTTCAATTTTTAACTTCAGGTAATAGTACGATACCTGTTTGTTTATGTTCAATCAATTTGATACGAAAATAAGCAGGTTAGGTAATCTTACAGCTTGTAGCTTGATTTTTCTTTAATAATTTATCATTAATATCCATAAGAATGATAAGAGCTACGCACTAATGTAAATTTTATGATAAGAGCCGTGTACTACTGTGAATTTTTCTTTCTTAATGTTGGGAATGTGCAAGTGTGTAATTACCATATCGGAAAAAGATTGGACGAGTGAGAGACGTATATAAGTATGTAATCGGGATGAATCCATAGACCTTAAGTTTTGGGTTGGGTCATGGATGTGGTGTCAATCCTATTAGTGCCTTCTTTCACAAGGTGAAGGATTCTCCTAGGCTCTTTAGACTTCCTGGATCTCTTACACTTAAGTTGAAGATGAATATGCATATCTGCTAGTTGAAATAGTCAGTCAGCCAAAAATATGCTAGAAAGTAGAAACCTTCATTTCCCTCTCCCCACCTTGGCACCTTTCCTTTCTAAAAAATATCCTCTCCCATGTCCTGATGTTGCATGAAGTTCAAGTTGATTTCAAATGGCTGCTTTTTCTGTCAGCTTGCTATTCCCATTTTTCTTCAACCTGCATGGTGGAGTTATTAATACTTAGTAAGTTGTCATTTCTGGTATGTGCAGGTACTTTAATTCACTGCAAAGTGAATGTTTTCCTGTCTGTTACCATTCCAATGTAAATATGGTAATCTCAGCACCAACTGGAAGTGGTAAAACAGTGCTCTTTGAGCTTTGTATACTGAGGCTTCTCTCAAGGTTTATATCAGAGGGGAGGTTTATCCACATCAAGGGAACTCTCAAAACAGTAAGTCTTAAAACACAACAACACCTATCTGTTTGACATAACATTTTATTTCTTTTCCCCACTTCCTCTCTTTGTATTTTCACTATACTTCAGGCATGATGCCTATTTTACAGTTTGATGACATTTTTTTAATCAAGAATATGATTAGCTGGTTTTAATAATGGGGCTACAAGTTTCTGTATTTCCAGTTAATAGCATGCTACTTATTGCCTGCTTGTACCTTCTTTTCATGTGGTATGAAGATCTACATAGCGCCATCTAAGGCTTTGGTACAAGAGAAGCTTCGTGATTGGAATCAGAAATTTGGATCATTGGGGATAAATTGCTTGGAGCTGACAGGGGACAATGAATTTTACAGCATAAGGACTGTACAAGAAGCAGATATTATCCTAACTACTCCTGAGGTCAGTATGCAAAAATATTATGAGCCTTTGACTTCTTCTAATTATAAGTTTATAACCACTTGAAATATCCCTTTATGTCCTGAATGAATGGTATCGTTGTTTGTTTGTGTAGAAATTTGATGCTGTGACTCGATATCGCCTAAAGGATGGTGGCTTGAGCTTTTTCAGTGACATTGCACTTCTGCTTATTGATGAAGTTCACCTACTGAATGATCCACGTGGAGCAGCTTTGGAGGCAATAGTTAGTAGAATAAAAATGCTTGCTCACAACCCTGAAATGAAATCAAGTACTCTATCATGTGTCCGTTTTCTGGCAGTTTCAGCCACAATTCCAAACATTGAGGACATTGGTAAATCTGACTCTCTGTGATGTTGCTATTTGCCAAAGAATTAACACTAACATTGGCAATAGATTAAACATTCAACAATTTACTCATGGCATGTCAACAACTGCAGCTGAATGGCTTAGTGTTCCAGCCCAAGGAATTAAAAGGTTAGGTACCTTTTGTGCTATTCTGTGATATTTACCTCCAGCAAGTTTATTTCATCTGCTTTTCAATTTTGTGCAGGTTTGGAGAAGAAATGAGACCTGTAAAGTTAACAACTAAAGTTTTTGGTATACCCATCTTGGCTGATTGCTTCAGTTCAAATTTGATTCTCATCGTGTGCATGACTGTACTATTTAATGATCACAACTGATGGATGCACAATATGAGAGGATCACATACATCTTCTAATTTCCCTTCACATGGTTTTGGCCACATGGCATTTTTATTTTACAGGATGACCACATATTATACCTTCACATATCATTGTTTTGCTGTATTCCCATGATTGCAATTTCCCTTTTGCAGGCTACACCCCAGCAAAGAATGATTTTCTATTTGAAAAGGTAGCTCTCATCATAGTGAAGTTCTGGATAATCTCTCTCTCTCTCTCTCTCTCTCTCTCTCTCTCTCTCTTCTTCTTCTTAATTAGGAAAGGCAAATGTAAAAATGTAATCATATCTCATTGCTCTGATGGTTTTTATTTCTTCCTCGTCCAGCGCCTTCAAAACTATATATTTGGTAAGTGGAAACATTTAAATTTTTTATGATAATTTTACTTTATGTGTTTCTGTTTTTCTTCTTCTGAATTTTCATTTCCGAAGGAATTTAGGATTATAACTGAAACATGTGGTTACAACTATTATGCAGATATTCTGATGCAGTATTCAAGAGGGAAATCTGCTCTTGTTTTTTGTTCAACTCGAAAAGGAGCACAAGAAGCAGCGCAGCGACTATCTCAGACAGCAATGACCTTTGGCTATTCAAATCCATTCATTAAAGACAAAGAACAGCAGGAAAGGCTAAGGGAAGCTTCACTATCGTGCAGTGATAAACAAATGCAATCATATATCCTTTATGGTGGTATAGGCCTTAGGCCAGCTTATCACACTATATTATACATAATATTGTCTTGACCTTCCTCAAGTTCATGTCAAATAGAGTAATTTTATTTAACAAGTTACGTTTTGGCAGTTGGTTATCACAATGGTGGGCTTTGCTTGAAGGATCGCAACCTTGTTGAGGGTCTCTTTCTAAAGGGTGACATTCAAATTCTATGTACGACAAACACCCTTGCACATGGAATCAACTTACCAGCACATACAGTGGTCATAAAATCAACACAGCACTTGTATGTTAGGCACTTTTTCCTAATGTGAAATTATGTTAAAAATAGTCCCTGTTCATGTTTGATTTACAAAAATCTGTATTTTATTACAGCAACAAGGAAAAAGGTCTTTACATGGAATATGACCGATCTACAATACTGCAGGTGTTCTTATTCTATTGATATAATGTCAAGTAATTAATTTGATGAAGTTACTGTGTATGCCATATATTTGAGCTTGAAATATGAAAACCAGAGCTGTATTCTTATATTACTTTATGTAGTTTTATTTTTGTTCACGCATGAAAGTTATATCTGGAGAAAAAAGGGATGCAGTCTGAGTCTGAGGGACTGCTGGAGTGATTCGTTGTAAATGATTGTAGTGGATATTAAAAGTGGCTGAAAATGACACCCCTGTTTTAAATAGCAAACGCTATTTCTGCAAGGTGGTTGAAAATAACCATAGACATGGATATTCCCAATTGGTCAACCTTTCACAAACTGCTGCTGAATCCATAGTCAGGCAAGAGACAACCTGGCGAAATATCTTAGTAACTAGAGGAAAAAAAAAAAAAAAAAGCGCAAATACGAAGCATGTAAAGAGGTGAAACATAATCAACATGAAGGCATGTGATATGGAGGGCCACATATGCATAGCCATAATAACCATGTGTTCCTGTGAAAAAGAAAAAAAAATGTATATTCTTATTGTATTCATAAATATATCCTTGAATTTCTGTACTTATTGCACAGAGATGTTTAACTTTTTATACAGATGTGTGGGAGGGCAGGTCGGCCTCCATTTGATGATACAGGAATGGTTATAATAATGACAAGAAGAGAAACAGTAATATAATAAATTATACTCTTCCTTTGTTTTTTTGTTTTTGTTTTCTGTTATTAGATTAGTCCTTTCTGATGTCTGAACTGTTTGCCCTTATCGAGTTATAATTTCATATATGACTTCAGGTCCATCTGTACGAGAATCTCTTAAATGGATGTGAAATGGTGGAATCACAGTATGCTTATGACCAATCTCCATAATGAATCTTTTAACTTTGACAGTGGTGCATTATCTATGAAATACGTGATTTTTGTAGTTTGGTTGCTCAATTTTTTTTTTTTTTTGGGTTCTTTCAGATTGCTTTCGTGTGTGACAGAGCACTTGACTGCAGAGATAGTTCAGTTGACTGTTTCTGATATTGCAAGGGCAATTGAATGGATGAAGTGCTCATATTTATATGTGAGGATGAAAAAGGTATGTATTTCTAGCATCTTTTAGAGGACATCATCTGTATATTCTTTGTCATTTAACATATTTAAAACTCAATGCATTGCATGCAAGAATCCTGAGAAATATGCAGTCAGAAAAGTGATTTCTAGAGACCGCATAGAGAAGCATGTGCAAGGTACTGTTCTTACACTACAAGTCTTATTTTTATTTCCATCTCTCCTCCGCTCATGGATCCAATATGATGTCAGAGATTTCTGTTCAGAAAGTTAACGAGTTATCACGCCATCAAATGATCTGGACTGGAGAAGATGGGTTCCTTCTGAAGCCACTAGGTACTGCAGAACCATGTAGCTGAATCTTTGAGAGCTATTGTGGATGAAATTTCTGATTTCTATCCTCTTTGGTGCCTTTAGAGCCTGGAAGGTTGATGACCAAGTACTATTTGAAATTTGATACGATGAAACACATTATGCAGACCACAGATAACTGCAGTTTAGAAGATGCACTTAATGTTATATGCTGTGCAGAGGAAATCGCTTGTATGTATACCTCTAAATTAGTTATATACCTATTTCTACTTCAACAATTAACAGGAGGAATGATGTATTTAGTTGCTGAAATGAAGGGATACAACTCAGACGCAGTGAGAAGAAGCTTCTAAATGACATCAACATTGATAAAGATGGGCGGCTTCGCTTTCATGTAAATGGTGATAAGGGGAAACGGAAAAAGCGTATTCAAACTAGAGAAGAGAAAATATTTGTTTTGGCAAATGATTGCTTGACTGGGGATCCTTCAGTTCATGATTTATCCCTAACCCAGGTTTTGTTCTATTAACAAATCAATATATCTGAGTGCAGTATCTTATGTTTGGAACTTTACTGATGAAATTAACATCTGCTGTTTGCACCTAGGACATGAATTCTGTATGCTCAAATGGGTGTAGAATTGCCAAATGCATGAAAGAGTTTTTTATTTTCAAAAAGAATTACAAAGGAGCTGTGAACTCAACCCTGTTAGCCAAATCATTATATCAGAAACTCTGGGATGACAGTCCATACTTGCTGAAGCAATTGCCTGGCATTGGAATGGTGACTGCTAAGGTATAAATATACGGTTCTTTTGTACACATGAAGTTTTTTCCTTTTTTTCAGAACATGCTTTTCTTAAATGCTTCTGTCTGTTCATACATTTTCTCTCTTGTGCTTTTAGGCTCTGCATTCAATGGGAATTAAATCATTTGATGAACTAGCTGAAGCTGATCCAAGGAGAATTGAGATAGTTACTGGCCGAAAGTTCCCATTTGGGAACCATATCAAGGATTCTCTGCTGTCATTACCTCCAAAAGTCAGCATCAGCATTGAGGAAACTGTTTGCCGGAGGCAAGGGAAATCCAAGCTAGTAGTGACGTTCACTAGGTTATCACAATCCATCCAATCGGGGAAAAGGCATTATGCTGACATGGTATGTTCTGCTGAATTTAAATGCTATACTATCTTCAACCCTTGCTGAAGTAAGCAATATAATAAAATAGGAATGCACAACTAAGAATTCTTGGTTAGAGATTGTTGTTTCAAAATAAGGTAACCTAAGTACTGTGAATTTTTTTGTTACAGATTATTGGTACAGAAGAAGATAATCTGATTCACTTTCATGAGAAAATAAGGTGAAGAATAATTTGTTTACATTCAATAATTGGGTATTAGTCCATTCATTCACTTATAATAATTGAAGGATTTCTCCCAGTGGATTTCTTTGTGCTCACATGTTCCATTAAGTGGATAAGCGGAACCATTCTTTTTTTTTTTTTTCACATGCACAATTTGTCAGTCTTATTAATACTCTCACTCTATGTTATGCTTGATTCTTTATACTCATCACTGTTTCTCAGTCACTTGTTTTGTGTTTTATCTTACTTGGATGCAGCAGAGTTGATGAATTTACCAGGTACAGAGACTTAAACCCTAGTGCACTTTATATTAATAACACAATAATAAGCTGTATTCTTATGAAGTGTTTTTTCCACTTACATGAAAAAAAAAAATCGAAGTCATTTAAATGGTTTGAAGAGGAAAAAAGTTCTGGACTTGGACAGATTTAGGAAAGCAATATCCTAATCTGAAATGAAAATTTTCTATCCTAATATTCTACAAGAATAAGATTTTGATTTTTTTTTTCACTTGATTACAAATTCCAAAAATAATTTTATCTGAAATAATCACATATTTAAAATCTTGCAACACTAATAGAGTTAGATATAAGATTTGATTACTTGGAGAAAATGTGATCACTAGCAGACAGCTTATGTTGTTTGTTATATGATCCCTTAGAAACAGAATTTTTAGTTAATTGCTTATAACTTTCGAGCCCTGGTGGTTGGTTTTCCTTGCAGCCCCTACAGCACAACAGTTCTCCTATCAACTCCTAAAGAAAGCAAGCTGAGTGTCAAGGCTGATCTTATTTTTGAAGAATACAGTAAAAATCTCGTCATGATATGTCTAATTTTCAACTTTGTTCAATTCTCAAGTTACAGTGCTACATTTATATTGATTTTTCCTGCAGTTGGTCTTGATTTCCACGAAAAACTCATACTGTTGAAGGACAACAATTCAGGAATGAATTACACATGTGGGCAGAAGCAGCCTTCCCTTTTTCCTCCACCTGTGGAAATTTGCTTGATAGAAGATGACAATGAAACCATATCTTATGCTTCAGCTGAAAGGCTTTGCAATTTGAAAAAATCTAAAACAGAAGACAGCTCAATGTGAGTCCAATTTTTTTCCCTTTTTTTTTGGGAAATAGGAAGTTTAATTCTTCTAATATCATAATTGCTATACTATGAAAGTCTGATAATTTAGATGAAGTGAAGTTTTGCATATATTTCTTTGTTCGTCTACTTAATGTTAGTAAACTATTCTCCATCCAGGCCCAGTTTCAAACTCATAGATGCAGAATTGGAAGAAGGTATAGCTTACAACAAATCTGGACAATTTTCTGATTTTCTACCTGATCCTGTGTTGAAGCACTGTTTTTCTTTGAAATATCGAAGGTAAGCATCCCGTTGAAATAAAAAAGGACAATCAGAAAGTCATAACTAAACAAGCAATATTCGACCACATACGTGAAAAGGCCAAGAACTTCCCCATCTTGACTCCTGCAAAATCTTCCTCTTCTCCATTGTCAGAGGCGTTGCTTTTCACAAGAAAGCATCCCTATAAGAAGGACATTGATCTTGATACCGAACTGATTGTTATAGAAGAGATAGAGGGAAGCAAAATTCCACAACAGATTGTCACAAATCCGAGTTCTGAAATCAGAGAAATGGAACAGAATGGGTATAATATCAACAACCATCTCGCTCCAAAGCAGGGCACTCCGTCTAGAAGTTCGGGTACTATGAACTTCTTGGATTACAAAGGTGCATCTTTTACCAGATAACAATACTCTGCTCAATCATATTTTTAGCTTTATATTTCCTTTTCTCAATGCTTAACTTTCATTATTCAAGGTGGTCGTCCTTCTGAATCTGAGAAAAGCATTCTGAAGAGTCTAACTGAAGAAACAATATTTGGTCACATACGGGAGAGAGCCAATAATTTTCCAGTGTTATCAAGGACTATGCAATCTGAGTCTCCAATGTGGACCAAAGAACAGTCTACTGAGAATCAGCCTGAGTTTTGCATTGCTGCGTCTGATGCATTAAGTGAAATGTTTTCTGATGATAAGATCATGAGGGAAACTGTAATCATTTCAGATTTGGAACCTGGAGGGACAGTGATGAATGATTGTGATTCCAGTGCAGGGGCAAAGGTGAAAGAAAACAAATTTCCTCGAAGTCCATGCCTAACATATGAGAGTTTGAGTATCTCTCCCAGAATTTCAAGAATCAACAATGATCCATCTTGTATGGAAATTTTACCTTTCGACATTTCCATGATAAAGGATAACACTAGATCACTAGACTCAGCAAGCTCCATGGAGCATAAAAGGAAGCAGCTGAAGCATTGTTCTCCTAATGGATCAAAAAGGCAGTGCTGGTCAATGGCAATGGCAGGCAAAACAAAGGAAGTAGATTCATTTCATGGATTTGAAAGTGTTTTTTCATTTCTCTGATCTCTCTCTCTCGGCAATGAGTGGTTGGAGAACAGTGTCATGGTCTAAAATTTGATTCTTCTGTTTTAGTTTCGTACTCCAGGTTACTGTAGTTTGCGCTTATACGCGGTAATATCCTGTAAATGATACGGCGAAGTGGAATCTTGGCATGATGCGAGTCTTATATACGCTAAGAATGTCAGGAAACTCTAAAAAGAAACGTATTCTTTTGAATGGTTTTTTCCGTTAATTGAGCTTTGACTAGGGTTTGAATTTATAACCTCGTAATCTCGATAACGATTCTTTGCAAATGATTAGCACCCCCGTGTCATTTGATCCTTTCGTGAACCGTTGCCCTTTTAAGAAATATTAGTTTCTTATCTGGTCGGATATTTACTAGCCAATTACCAGCAACCAGATAAGAATTGCTGGGATTCACTTGTATACTGTTTTTTTTGTTTTCACAAAGCTGCCCAAGCCCAAAACTTTCATGTCCAGCCCAAATATGTCTACTTCACGAATTACGTATAATTGTCAAGTTTTAATTTAGACGCATTGACGACAAAAATTCAAATCTTTTGTAAGGTGCTCATTTTATTTAACTTTTTATTCATTTTTTAAAATTTTAGATAATTAAATTAGAAATTTTTAATTTACAAAAATTTATTTCATTATTAAAATTAAAATTAAGAATTTTGATTTTTGTCTTAAATGTAGAGATATACATTATTCGGTTATAATCAAATAATCGATCCGAATCAATGAAATTTGATTATTTTAATAAGAGTATGTTCGATTTTCTATTGATAATAATAAAAATTTTAATTTTTAATTATCGATTTTATTATTTTTTATTTAGCAATAGAATTAATCGAAATAATCAAATTTTAGTTAATTAATATATTAATTATAATTTTATTAATATTATTTATTTATAATTATTATTTTTATAATTTTATAATAATATTTAACTTATTATTATTATCTTATTAATATTAAATCATATTTATTATTTTTTATAAATAAAAAAGAACATAAATATATTTTATTAAATAATTAATAATATAAAATATTTTTTTTTCAATTAATTCGGTTATAACCGATAACTGATCAATTATTTTAGGTTTCCATTAATTTTAATGTAACACCCCCAATTTTTAAATTTATTATTTATGGGTAAATATTGATGTTTTAATTTTATTTAAATTTGAGGAAATTATTTGAAATTTTTCGGATTTTCGAAATCGGGTTTGATTTCTCAAAAATATAAAACTTTAATGATTTTTAAAAATTAATTTAAAGACCACGTGGTAAAACTAAAAATATATTTGGAGTCTACAAATTTTTTCTGAGTTTTCTAGAATTTTTTTGAAATTTTTGGGCCTCGTTTTCGGTCCGAAGGCAGAGTAAAAATTTAAAATTTTGTATCCTGAATCGAACCGGCCGAATCGAACCAAACCGGATAGGACCAGTTGAATCGGACAAGCTTCTTCTTCCTTTTTCTTTCCCCCGCGCGCGTCCTGACCTCTCTCTTCCTCTCTCCCATTTTCTCTCTCCTCCCTCCTCCCCTCGCCGTGCCGCATGGCGTCCCGGCTCGCGGCGCCTCTGACCACCCGGCTAATGCCGCCTGGAACGCCGGGAATCGTCGCGAAAAGTGACGCAACGTGCAGCGCGCTGCTTCATCTTCCCGGTTGAAATTCGGCCGATCCGGCCACTGATTGGGCCGGGTCTTGTGTCTAAACCCATCTACTCGTCAAGAGCTTTCCATAGACACCAAGAACACCGAAATCCATCCAGCGGTTTGTCCAATTTTTGCCCGAAAAGTTTTAGCCCATTTTGACTTTTGGGCTAAATTTCTCGCAAACCATGAACCCCACGGGAAAACTGAGAGTACCAGAGCACTCCACTCATCGAAAGCTTCGCGGCGATATAAATTTCAAATTTTTCAGACACCATTTTTCGGTGGGTCCCACGGAACTTCGTAATATTTTTCTGAGCATTAAATGAGCTTAGAAAATTCCGTTAAATTTATGTACTAACCCCCGTGTTGTAGGCTTCATGTACGTATCTTTAATTCGTGAAAATTCGACAGTTGTCCAGGTTTGTGAATTTCCGGTCAGACAGACCGGCTACAGAAAAAGTCTCCGAATTAGATTGAAGTTTTAGCTACCCACCATTTTCAGACATCCCGAGCGCGTCCCCAAAGTCAGAATTGGCATAGGTAAACCCGAACCTTGCTTTTTCATAATTTTCTAGTACTTAAATGGGATTAAAAATTCATAAAATATTCATGGTAGCTCAGAAAATTATGATTCTTTTTGCAATAGTCTAGTAATATTGCTAAGGACCGCAGGGCAAAGTTTTAGAATTTTTAGAGCTTATTTAGGCTATTTTTGCAAAAATGATCAATTATAAGGACTAAACTGTAAATTTACATATTGTGATTGATGAGTGATTGGATGGGCTCAGGAGGGGCTGTGTGATGTGATTGAGTTGTGGATATATGGGTTGTGAATATAGAAGTGTGTTTTGAGTCCTTTTTCAGGTTGAATAGGTCCTAGGTATAGGGGAGACTCTGCCGGATTTTCGGCACGACTTAGGACGTCTTTGGTCTTTTTCTTAGTTGTATTGAGTCAAATTTAATTAAATGGTTGTAATAAAATTGTCAGGTGAGCCGAGACAGCCTTCTTCCTCCGCCCAGCCGCCACAGTGATTGCTGTCAAGTCTGTGAGTAGAATATTAATTTTAATTGTAATTTCACTATTATTATACGTTCAAGCATGCCCATGCATCATTTATATGTATATATCTATGTAGTTAAACTTTAGACACGTTTTATGTTGCATTCACAACTGTTAAAGTGCCATAGATGCTGTTGTGGTAATTTGGAGCAGTGTGCGTACGTTGGCGTGCGTGTGATATGGTGTTGGCTATGGATAGGACGGGTAGACACAGCTTGAGATCTTCGCTGGGACCCGGTCCTTCGGGGTAGACACGGCTTGAATTCTTCGCTGGGATCCCGATTAGGTTATTAAGTGGAAGTCCGAGCTGAGTTCTTCGCTGGAACAGGTTGAATTAAGAGAGCTGTATAGGGGATCAGCTCCCATATATGTATTTTTTGATATTATCGGGTGTGTAAATGTTCCAAATTACCTATTTGCTGTTATGATGTGGAAATATTGCTGATATTGCATTTCACTCTACATGGTGCATTAGCTTTAGATAGTTATAGAAATTATGGTTGAAATTGATATTTTACTCTCTGAGCGAACGCTCACTCCTGTTCAATATTTTTCTAGGCCACAGGAGGATATTTTTGAGGTTAAGCTGTTTTTCTCCCTCGCATGTCGTTTATTAATTTTTGTATAAACCTGTTAACTCTTATAATTTCCGCATGTGTTAGAAATATTTATTTGAATTAGGTCTGTAATATAAATTGTTATTTTAGACCTGTAAACTTATTATTTTATACATGTTGATGGACTGGATGAGGGAGCTGAACTCCCATTTATTTTTATATTGTATGAGTATGTGGAGGGTGAGCTGAGCTCCCCAATTGATTATATATTGTGTTTACAGGTCGGGTGAGTCAAAAACTCCCCGTTGAAAGGTCCATTTTATGGCTGGACTCTGTCCGGTTGATTTCTTGAAATTGGGCCCAATGGGCCTTTGAGTTGGGTTGAGGAATAGTTAGGCTTACTACGGGCCTAGAGGGCTTTAGGCTGGCATAGGTCCTAGTGTCGGTCCTGCCCATAGGTTGGATCGTGACATTTAATTTTCTCTTAATTTTTGATTTGATTCTATTAATATTTTTAAAGTCAATTAATAATTTGATTAATTTAAAATTTGCTTTAATTTAATTTTGTTGGATTAAATTAATCGAATGCTCACCTCTATTTTAATGTAAAATTTAACTTATATTTTTATTAATATTGTATGATAAAAATATTATATTTTTTATTTTGTACTTATAAAATTATTTTTATATCTTATTTACCTAAATAAATAATAGGGTGCTTAGAAATAACTATCTTCCACTGATTTTAAAGTGTTCATCCTAACATTCTAAAAGTAAAAATCAAAATTCTCATATTTTAATTTGAGAATTGAATAATTTTTTTTAATTAAAAAGTTTTAATTTAATTATTTAAAATATAAAAAATTAAATAAAATAAGCCATTTATACACGTTTTAGATTTTTTCAGTTAATTTAATCCAGTATTGATTTAAAAATAAGTATCATTTAATGGTCGACAATACTCTGCTACCTTTTTCTCCTATTGTCTGTTGGTCTGTCTGGGTTCTTCTAAAGCCGCCATGCCTTCTCTCTGTTCTCTCACCACTCTCTCTGCAGTTCTTAGTTCTATCTCCATCGAGAGTCACTGGTGAGCTTCTGATTCTATTGTCTATTTTAATAGCCTTTATATATGTGATCTCCATTTCTATTTTTCAATTTAATTAAAGAAAGCCTGCTGAGGGCATGTCCCAGCTGTGTAGCAGAGAGGCTTTGTTAATTGGCTTCAATCTCTTTTCTTGTTTTGTGAGATGCCTTCTATGGACCATGAGGAAAAGTAATATATGCATAGTATTTAAAATTTTCACTTGCCATAGAACAAAGATTTGGTCATTGGATTGCTAGATTACTAATCTTTGTAGTTATGTTTTTGGGTTTGTGAAGCTGTTATTGCAATTAAGATATCTCTTATCAATAATCAGATGATCATAGAAAAATAATTAATCTAGTTTCAGATATTTACTTACAGCGAAACATGGGTGCTGCTCATAAGATTGCACATGTTGCTTACAAGGGTCCAAGTGTGATGAAAGAGATCATTTATGGAATAGCTCTTGGCCTTACTGCTGGAGGTTCGTGGCAAATAAATCATTGGAATAATCAAAGGCGAACCAGGGAATTCTATGATCTTTTAGAAAGAGGTGAAATCAGTGTTGTGGTGGAAGAAGAGTAAATGATGTGAGTTTTGGCTCTTCAACACTTACTGTAGTAACTAATATGTGTTCATCTTAGATGTTAATTAAGTTATCTACCAATAAATGTATGCTTCAGATTGCATGTTTGGTAGTATGTAATTAAATGTTATGTATTATATTGAAATGCGATGATATCCAATTATATTGAATATTGATAATCTTTGAAACATTGAAAATTTTGTTGGGATTTATTTCTGTCTTGGTTCTTCGCTCCTTGATGGCCTATCTAAGCTACTCAAGCCAGAGGACTGTGAGGAATTGTAGGAACAAGCTTCAGCTTTTCCTGCTGCGTTTGATACGAAGCTATTTGTGCTGTAAGACCTTCTGGATCTCTCAGGCTCCAGCAGAGTAGCATTCATAAAAGGAGGTTGATTTGGGAAAGGAATCTCAAATTCGCTATTAGTTAGCATCCTCACCATTTCTGCCATGTATGGTCTGGATGCAACTGAAGCTTGGGTGCATAAAAGGCCAACTTGAAGTGCCCTGGACAACACTGGAAAATCATCTCTGAGGCAATGGTCAACTGCTTCTGCCAATCTATTTGAATATATTCCTGTTTGGTATTGTTGTTAAAATTGCTATCGAGAAGATTATTTTTTTAAATATATTAATTAGAGAGTGTTAAAAAATAATTAAAAATTAAATTTAATTAATTTTATTTATAAAAATATTAAAATAATAAAATAATTTTTATCAAATTATTTTTCTCAAGATATTTAAAACAGTATTTTTATTCAAAATAATAATTTCGGATACTAAAATTTAATGCCAAACAAGATTTATAAAGTTGTCATGACGGAGGACAAAAGGTGAAAAATCTGTCGCGTGATCAAACAGACCGAATGCAACCTCAAGTCCATGGTTTTATGGGGACTAGTTTGATAAGCAGAAACTTGGACGAGAGATTTGAGTCATACTGATTGCAGAAGTGATATGGGTGCATCCATGAAAGCGCTACACCTTTTCCCCATTATGATCACGAGAACCAGTACTCCATAACTGTAAACATCAGCTTTCTCAGTCAGCTGCCCGCGTGTCAGATACCCTCTGCATTAATGAATTGATACTATCCACCATTGATCAGATCCTCATAAAAAAAAAAAGGAATTATCTTCGATGGGAATGATGAAGATGTTAAGACTTACACTGTTCCTGCAATGCCAGTGCTAAGATGAGTCTTGTCAGCACCAAAACACCTAACAAGTCCAAAGTCTGCAATTTTTGGAGTAAGATTCTCATCAAGAAGAACATTATTGCTTTTAATGTCCCTGTGAATTATTCTCTCTTGAGAACCTCCATGAAGATATGCAATCCCCTCTGCTGTTCCAACAATTATAAACCAGAAGACTCTCAGGACCTTCAATGCTACAATCCAAAAGCTTCGCAAGGTTCTTGTGTTGAATTCCACTGATCAAGTTTACCTCATTGAAGAACACATACACTCATTCTCTTGTATTGAATATCAATCTTTTAACAGCAACAGTCTGCCCATTTGGAAATGTCCCTACAAACGCAGAACCAGCCCCTCCTTGGCCTATTTTCCTTGATGGGTTGAAGTAATCGGTCGCTTTTCCACGGTCTCATACTTGAATTTCAAACTTGATTTCGTGAAACCGATTGGAAATTTTTTGAGATTGTTTCGTTCTAGGCCAAGGCAATGCAAGAAGAATGTGATAAACTAAAACATTCATCCATGAGATGGATGCTAAAGTAATATTTTTGCTTGTTTCAAGTAATCAAGTACCTTCCTTTCCCTTTAAAAATCTTTTATAGCCAGCATAAGCTGCAAAGAGAGAGCATGAGGAGTGCAGCTGCTGCGAAAGCAATAGCAATGGCAACTCCTAAGCCAGAAAATCCTGAAAATTTTAAGGACCAATTAGATGATTGAGATGGCGAAAGGTGATGAAATAGCCCAAAATCAATACCCCAGAAATTAGAATAAGAAGGGAACAAAGGGTAAGAAAGATCCTAAACACATGTTTGTTATAATTCCGCAGAAAGTCATTTTTATCATATCAGGCCAAAAATTACTAATCATCCCCTTTTCCCCATCATTTCACCTGCAATTTCAGGGGAATTAGGCAAAAATACCACCAATCAAAGATACATCTCTAAACAAATCTTCACAAAAACAAACATTTTCAAAAGATGAACTTACCATGAGTATCTTCTTCATGATTAAAGAACTTGTCAGTGGAGTATCTCAAATAGAAGCCAGCATTCATCCCTCTACCTTCCTTGCTTGGCAAGCACCCTTTAACCTCCTTTTCTGCCTTCTCCAAACACTCTATACACCCATCTTTCCCAACATTGAGCCAAAGCGTAAACACCCTCAATCCCCATTGCAGCAAACCCACCATTCTCCACAGCTTTACTGGTCACACTAGCAACCGCATACCCAACACTTGTAAAAAACTTCAACTTTCCATTCTCAATGCCAGAACCCAAAAAATTTTCCTGGCTACATTTAAGAGTATCAAGAGAAAAGGACACAGCCTCCTGAAAGAAATCATATTTATCATAGCGTAGAAAGCACCCAGCAAGATAGATGCGAGCAGAGACGGAGGGAAGGCAGAGGGGGATCTTGGTGCGAGAGGTGGAAAAGCAGAGAAGGCAATCAGTCTGCGAGAGGTCTCCGTGGCATTAGGCTAAAGCGTAGATAGGAACAGGGGAGTCGTTGAGTTGGTAATGGTGAGTGGCGAAGTGGGTATTGGTTATGAGCTGCGAAAGAGTTTCCATTTCTCTGATAAAAGCTAGGAGTAGGCCCTTGAGACAGGTTGAGTTGCCGCAGAAGAGGCCGGATTGGGTGACTCGAGGATCCGGAAGGGAAAGAGAGACGAAGGAGTAGAAAAAGGAAGAGAAGAGCCCTGTTCTTTGTGTTAACTGATAGTTCAGAATTAAAGAATGCATGGAAACAGTTCTCTCCCTTCCCCTCTGGGTGCAGAGCTCTGGTCTGGAGTATATTTATGGATATCACGACGCAAAGCACAAACCTGGCCCTCGGGCTAAAGGGGCTATGACCGACCTGGAGAGCCCTCATTTTTTGCTGCTAACATCTTTAAGAATTTAATTAAAAATAAATTGACAACCACAGCACTATAAGAGCTGCTTGGGTCAAATTATTAAGAGACAATTATCAGTCATATTTATATTAATAAGAGTCTATTATATTTAGGTGTACTTTCATAATAATCATTATTAAAGAATTAAGAGTTTAAGATTTACACGAGCTTAAATTGTGTAATCTTAATAATATTTAATAAATATTAAATTTATCTTAAGAGAAAATTATTATTTAATTTTTATATTTTAATAAAATTAACTATTTATTTTTTATATTTTAAAAAATATATTATTTAATTCCTATATTTTACTTTTATTAAACTATTTAATCTTTCTGTCAAAGTTTTCATTATTTATATTATTCAAACTACTATTTAATCATTCTATTTTAAGAAACTAATTAGTTAATCTCTATATCTTAAAAAACGCTATTATTTAGTTTCTTTATTTTAGTAAAATTAATTAGTTGGTTAATGTATTTTGAAAAATATAGTATTTTAAAAATTATATTATTAGATAAAAATAAAAATTTTATTATGTAAAAACTAAATCTGAATTTATATGTTTTTTTTAATTTCTAATTCCTTGGACATCATTTTTATATTTTTACTTTGAGAAATAATTTTTCTTTATTACTTACAAATTTAAGTAAACTAATTAATTTTTTTATATAGATAATTTGTACTATTTTTATTAACAAATGAAAATAAAGAGAGAATGAGGGGGACAAAAATGACAGCATAAAGGAGAAGTAATATTGAGATATATAAATAAAAGAAGATAACAGATAAATAAGGGAGAGATAATTATGATAATTTAGGTATAAAAAATAATTATGAAACTAAATAGTTAATGGAGTTAAATTACAGGATTAACTAATATGTTTTTCTAAAATATAGGGGCTCACTAATTAGTTTCACTAAAATAGAGAGAATAAATAATAGTTTGACTAGTATTGACTAACCGAAAAATTAACAGATTGACTAAACAGCTTAACAGAGGTAAAATACAGAGACTAAATAGTATATTTTTTAAAATATAAGGACCAAGTAATTAGTTTCATTAAAACACATGGACTAAACAGTAATTTACTCTTATCTTAAATAATTAACAATGTTTTACACATTAGTATATTATTTTTTAAATATTAATATATTAAATTTATATTATATATTATTAATGAGATGAATCATTGGACAATCCACCATCGCTTTTCATTGCATTTCTAAATAAAAGACAATATTTAATTGATGCAAGGAATCAAACTAGGGTAAAATAAGACTATCTCACCAAATTAATCACTGCATTACTACGCTCAACAATTAACGAAGTTTTACAAATTAATATTAATATATATTAATAGTAAATTAAATATTAATATACTACATTAGTATTATCTTGATAAATATAATCTTTCTAAGTTTGATTTCTTTTAATTTAACAAATTAATTATAATAATTATATATTATTTAAATATAAAATTAATTAAAAAAATAAATTAAATTATTATACTCCTTCCATTCCAAAAAAATAGTCTACTTTACTTTTTGCACATGAATTAAAAATTTCGATTATCATGGTTTAATTGAAAATTTTTCATATTTTTTTTCTATATGCCTCTAATTAAAGTTGTTTGCTGAAATAATAATATTTTGACTCTATTAAATATAAGATAAATATAAAAAAATTACTGTTAATTGAAACATTAAGATTTTTTATTTTTGTGATATTAACTGATATAAAGAGTTTAAAGTAGCATTTAAATTGTGATAAATTAAAGAAGCAAAAAATCACTAATAAATTATTTTTTTTATATTGTAGTCAAAATTGATAATAAATGAATTATTCACTAAACTTTAATTTTTAAAAAAAAATAAAAGTTATTAATTATTCTAAAGTGTAATTACATGATAGTATAATTGTAAATACAAAAAAATATATTTTTAAAAAAGAAAAGAAAATTATTATTATGTGATGCCCAAAAAAGAAATACAAACTATTTTATTGAGAGGGAGGGAGCATTTATTTTGAAGCACAATCTTACAAATTAGATTATAAATGGGTCAATTCCTAGTGCTACTGTATTCATCATTCAAAAGTCAAATTCATCCATTTTCTGACCTGTTGGTGCTTGGTACAAAGGAACTTAAAAGGAACAAATTTTTTTTTTTTGAGGGTTTTCGGCTTGACTCATGAAAAAATAGTTTATCACATTTAGATTATAAGTATATTATTTTTTAAAAATAATATATTATATTAATTTAATTTTTATTATTATATTATCATAATATATTTCAATTATATTATAATATAATTTTAAATTAAATAGAACAATATTTTATAAATAAATATTTTATTAAAAATAATAAAAAAAATTTTAAATTTGTTACAATTAATAAAAACAATCTATTTAAATTAATGCAAGAAAATAAATTTTTAATGTGAATATGAGAAAAAAATATAATAAAGTCATATAGTAAAATCTTAAAATTAAAGAATATATAATAAAATACTTAGTCAAATTAACTTTAAACACTAAAATAAAAAATTCATCTCCTCTAACTTTTTTTTTTCTTATAAACACAGCTTATAAGCTTTTAATTAAATCAGCTTAAATCCTAAGTTAGGCTAAATACCCTAACTTATGAGTTAATTTAACTAGTTATAAATTAAATTAAATATTCTCTTAATTAAGTCAAAGGCATATTTTAATTCTTAATTTTATCATGACTTTTAAAAATATTTCATTCCACATCTCAATTTTTAAAAAGTAAATTTTATAAATTTAGTCACAGTTCAAAAAAAATATATATAATTTTAGTGAGGGCGTCATTAGACTTTTTATTTTTTTTTTTAATGATAAGGAGTTAATTTATGTATTTAATATTTTTAAATTTATTAAATTATAAAAATTTAAAAATGAGATGAAATATTTTTAAAATTAAAAATACCTCTAATTTTTTATTATTATTATAAAAGTCAGAGATTAATTTATACATTTAATGCTTTATTTGTTATAGCATTCAACTTAATGGGACCTATTATAGTAGTAGCTAATATTGCATTTATGGATTGATTGATTGATTGATGGTATATACATTTGAATGAAGAGAAGACTTTGTAGAAAACCCACTTGCTTGCCACTTACTTTTGCATTTTTCTTTACTTTATATCTACATATTAGAACTTTCCTACTTTGAATGGACAATAAGTTGCAAGAGTTTACCAATTGATTCATACAAAAATGTTAATTCTTGCATATACCAGGTTGTATATATCAAGTTGTACACACTTATCTAATTAAGAATTAATATATTATTAATAATGAATTTTATTATAAAATATAATATATTTTATTATAATATATAATTTTTAATTTTTAATTAATTGATGTCAATAATTTCTCATTAAAAAAGAATAAGAACAAAAACTCTATTAAAAATAACATAATTTTAGCAACGATTCATTATTATTATTAACTCGTATTTACGTGTATTCTATTTATTGAAAAAAAAAATCCCATGGCTTGTAAGAGTGGAAAGCCGATTCGGTCTACTCATTTGTCTTTGCACATTTTTATAATAATTGGATTATAAAATAATTTATACATGTATCTAAAATTTTTCCCAAAATGTCAAAGAAAAATTTTCTCCACTTGCTTTTGAAAAATAATTTCTCTGTCGAAATTTTTTTATAAAATAATTTTGAAAAAAAATATTATTTTTTATTATTTAATTGTAATATTGAAAAAAAACTTTCGATATTTGGCACACATTTAAGAATTAATACATTATAAATAAAAACATATTAAAATAAAAAAAGAAAATTTTTTAAGTAAAAATATAATATTGTTTACTCTTTTTTAATTTATTATAATATTATATTATATTATATTTTAATTATATTTATAAATAATTTGACATATAAATTGATAAAAATAGAATAATTATATAATTTTTAATTATAGAATAATTGTCTCACTGAATTTTACAACTTAAAAACTATTATTTTATGTTCCCTTAATTAGTTATAGTATTTTCAATTGAGAAATTAGTTATTACCGGTATTAACAATTTAATTGAAATAAATTAGTATTTAAATTATTTTAATGATACAATTTTAATAGGACTTTGTCAATATTTCATAAAGCACATGTATAAAAACATCGCAAATCTAAACCTATTAAGTCATAATGTATTCTTTCGTAAAACCAATTAAAAAGGATTGTCCTCATATATTTTCAACCCTTCAAACCTCTAATAAAATACTTTGGAGGGCTAAAACTATTTTTCTTTATATAAAAATATTATTTTAGATATTGTTAAAAAAATGATTTGAAAAAAGTTATTTTTTTATTTTTATAACAAAAATTTATTAATTTTAATTTTTAATTATTTTTTAATACTCTTTAAGTAATATATTTAAAAAATAATAATTTTCTTAATAACAGTTTCAACAGTAATATTAAATAGACTCATAAAGTATGATTAACCGCAATCTAAGTTATAGACATAGGTTATTTTTCCTAGTGTTTTCAAGAGAAAATTCGTTTATAGAGTATTAATCTTTTTTTAAAGACAAATGGTTTGTTTGGTATTATCGTTGAATTATTAATAAAAAAATATTTTTTTTTAAATATATAAATTAAAAATATTAAAATTAAATTAAAATTAAATTTAATAATTTATAGTCATAAGAATTCTAAAATAATAAAATAAGTCTTTTCAACAGTATTTAATACTTGTTTGACATTGAAGTTTCGAGGTAAAATTCTTTTCAAGAGAGTATAATTTTAGATGCTACAAAAAAATTATTTTATTATTTTAATATTTCAATAATTAAAACTTATCAAATTTAATTTTAAATTAATTGTAATGTTATCTAATATATATATATATATATATATATATATATATATATATATATATATTCTCAACAACAAAATCAAATAGACCCTTAAAATAATGCTTTTTTGGAAAAACATTTTTTTTCAGAAGCTCAATAACAAACATAACTAAAAAGATTATATGTTGCATTCTTTTGTAAAAAGATTGTTGTGTTATTTTATTAGTCAAAGATGGAACTTATTTAAAAACAATATATATGGGAAAATTTTATAATACTTTCTGTACAATCCTTTATTTAGCAATTTTTTAATAAATAAGGAGAGTAAACCCTATATAATTATTATTAGTGAGACTGCATGTTTATGACATAATCCGGAAAGCAATCCGGAAAGCCCTCAAGATTAGACCAACTTTCGGAAGACAAGTAACGAATTTTTATGCAAATGGGTCCCCAACAAATCATCCACAACCAACCCTAATTTTGGAGGATTATGCAAGCATTTAAAGTGACAAGAAGACACACAACAAATTTGTTACACATTTTGAGAACTTCTTGCACACACAATGACATAATAGAAAGATTTTCTCTTTTTTTTTTTTAGAAAAATAAATGAATAGAGAAAAAAGATATAAATAAATCAATAACAGACTTATCTCTTGCTGTAAATCTTCACAACCAAAAAGTTTTTAATCATAAACTATACCTTCTTTAGTATCTCTATAAATTTGTACAAAAGGTTGCATGGCATGTCCTTGCTTGCAATCTTGCAAGTGATTCCATAAAGACTAGGAGCTAGAGTCACTGTATTTTACCTCAAGAAGTTCAAGCAAGGGTTACCTCAAAAACTGTTCTAAGGAAATCTTTGAACTTGGCAATCTTTGAAACATAGGAAATCTAGTTGGGGTTTATTTCTGTCTTCATTATTCACTTCTTGATGGCCTATATGAACTATTCATGCTAGAGGACTCCGAGGAAGTGTAGGAATAAACTTCAACTTTTGTGGCTGCATTTGATACATAACTATTTGCGCTGTAAGACCTTCTGGAGCTCTCAGGTTCTAGCAGAGTCGCATTCATAAAAGGAGGTTGATTTGGGAGAGGAATTACACAATCACTACTATTTAGCATCCCCACCACTTCTGCCATCGATGGTCTTAAGGCACCTGAAGCTTGTGTGCATAAAAGGCCAATTTGAAGCACCTTGGAAGCCTCCTGTACTGGAAAATCATCTCTCAGGCAAGGATCAACAGCTTCATCCAATCTATTTGATCTGTAAAGTCGCCATACCTGAGGCAAAATGGTGAAAATTGTGCCACTTTATCAAACAGAACAAATGTTCCACAAATAGGGACTTGTACAACAAAAATTTGAGATCATACTGTTTGCAGAAGTGATCTGGAGTAGTCTATCAACCCATTACACCTTCTGCCCATTACGATTTCAAGAACCAGTACTCCAAAACTGTAAACATCAGCCTTCTCAGTTAGCTGCCCTCGTATCAGATACTCTGGAGCCATATATCCTCTGCATCATGCAGTTTAATTGAAAAAAAAAATCCCATCATCGATATCGAATTGTTACTCTATCCACCATTGATCAGATGCCTGTGAAGAGGACTAGAGGAGCGCAAGTAATGCTTTAACCATTGTTATCCTATAAGGAATTATCTTGTATAGAAAGAGGAGAGAGGAGACTAGAGGAGCGCAAGTAATGCTTTAACCATTGTTATCCTATAAGGAATTATCTTGGATAGAAAGAGGAGAGAGGACTTACATTGTTCCTGCAATTCCAGTGCTAAGATGAGTCTTATCAGCACCAAAACACCGAACAAGTCCAAAATCTGCAATCTTTGGAGTGAGATTCTCATCAAGAAGAATATTACTGCTTTTAATGTCCCTGTGGATTATTCTCTCTTGACAACCTCCATGAAGATATGCAAGCCCCTCAGCCGTTCCAACAATTACATTGAACCGCTCCTTCCAATTTAGAGTTCTGGTTTTATTGTTTCCTGCATAGGAAAGTTGAAAGATCATGAGTTTTAACAGAATTTGGTGACATACCTATCAAAGATTTCTTTCATAAAGAAACCTTCAGAATCAAACTCTGAGAAAATATAATCAGCATTTGAAATGATGTAAAGCAAAAACAATTACCGAAGATGAACTGATCGAGGCTCTTGTTAGGGACATATTCATAAACCAGAAGGCTCTCGGGACCTTCAATGCTACATCCCAAAAACTTCACAAGGTTCTTGTGTTGAATTCCACTGATTAAGTTTACCTCATTGAAGAACTCATCCACCCATTGTCTTGTATTGAAAATCAATCTTTTAACTGCAACAGTCTGCCCATCTGGAAGAGTCCCTACAAATACAGAACCAGCTCCTCCTTGGCCTATTTTCGTTGACGGATTGAAATAATCTGTCACCTTTTCCAGGGTCTCATACTTGAAATTCAACCCTGATTTGTTGAAACTGATTGGAACTTTTTTGAGATTGATACGTTCTAGGCAAAAGCAATGCAAGAAAAATGTAATATATTAAAACACTCATCCATAAGGCTACTATGTGCATTAGATGCTAATGTAATACTTTTGCTTTCAGTAAATAATCAAGTACCTTCTTTTTCCTTCAATAATTTTCTATAGCCAGCATAAGCTGCAAGGAGAGACAGCATGAGGAGTGCAGCTGCTGCTAAAGCAATAGCAATGGCAACTCCTGACAATCCTGAAAAATTAAGGAAGCAATTAGATGCTTGAGATGGAAAAAGGCGATGAAATAGCCCAAACTCAATAACCCAGAAATTAGAATAAGAAAGGAACAAAGGGTGAGAAAGATCCTACACAAATGTTTGTTATAATTCTGCAGAAATTCAGTTTTATCATATTAGGCCAAAAATTACTAGTCATTCCCTTTTCCCCATCATTTCCCCCGCAATTTCAGGGGAATCAGGCAAAAAACCACCAATCACAGATACATTTCCAAACAAATTTTCACAAAAACAAACATTTTCAAAAGGGAAATTACCGTGAGCATCCCCTAGTTCTCCTTCATGACTAAAGAACTTGTCCGTGGAGTATCTCAAATAGCAGCCAGCATTCATCCCTATGCCTTCCTTGCTTGGCAAGCACCCTTTAACCTCCTTTACTGCCTTCTCCAAACACTCCACACACCCATTTTTCCCGACACTCTCCCAACACTGAGCCAAAGCATAAACACCATCAATCCCCGTCACAGCGAACCCACCATTCTCCACAGCTTTACTAGTCACATTAGCAACCGCATACCCAACACTCGAATCAAACTTCAACTTCCCATTCTCATCACCAGAACCAGAAAAATTTTCCTGGCTACATTTGAAAGTATCAAGAGAAAGGGACACAGCCTCCTGAAAGAAATCATATTTATCATAACGAAGAAAGCACCCATCAAGATAAATGCGAGCAGAGACGGAGGGAAGGCAACGGGGGATCTTGGTGCGAGAGGCGGCGTAGCAGAGGAGGCAATCAGTCTGCGAGAGGTCTCCGTGGCACTGGGTTAAAGCGTAGATAGGAACAGGGGAGTTGTTGAGGTGGTAAGTAGCAAAGTGGGTATTGTTTATGAGCTGCGAAAGAGCTTCCATTTCCTTAACAAAAGCAGGGACAAGGTCCCTGAGACGTGTTGAGTTGCCGCAGAAGAGGCCGGATTCGGTGATTCGAGGATCGGAGAGGGAGAGAGAGAAGAACGAGCAGATAAAGAAAGAGAAGAGGCATGTTCTATATAGTAGTGGGTAGTTCACAGTTAAAGAATACATAGAAGTTGTTTGCTCTCCTTCCTCCTCTCTTTGTATGGAACTCTGATGATGAAGAAGAAGTGCTGATTCGTTTTTGTTTTCGCTCTTAATTTCTCTTTTCGCTACTTTCCTGCCATTTTTGGTTGGGGTAAATTACATAACAGTACCTCAACTTCAAAACTTCAATTTCTAATATAAAATCTTTTAATTTTGTTTTTACATGTAATTTTGATTATCAACACATCAATCTTTAAACAATTAAAAACATGTTTAACCGAAGAAATTTGACAGACTCGGATTCGAATATCTACTCTATTAATTTTCTACCAAAAAATTAAATGTCAAGGAATATAAAATAAAATTGTATTATTAGAAATATGCCATTAAATTAATAGTTTAATATATATTATATAATATAAAAATTTTAATTTTAATGGCCTATTTTTTTTTAAAAAATAATATAGTAAAAAAATTAAAAAAAATAAAATTGTGCGTGAAAGCCACTGTTATTACGTATAAAAGATAAGAAGCAATGAAATATATAAAGGCGTATTCTTTATTAAAAAAAAGTTAAAGGCTTGAGTTTATTTTATTTATTTGTGATTATTTAAGATCTATTTAATTTTGATGTTATTGGTGAATATTTTAAAAAAAATATATTATTTTTTTATAAAGAAAAAAAATATTGATAGATAAAAAATGATTTTGTTATTAATAAATTTTAATAAGATTATATAAAAATAAGTTGAAATTAGTTAATTAATTGATAGTAAAAAGCTTCACAATGGGTTTTTTCATATGAAATGGTATTAATTATTTATTTTTTAAACTTTACAAAACAGGATAACTTAATTGTTTAGAATTAAATAATCATCAATTAATTTTTAATAATTAAGTCAAATATCCAATTAATTATTATATTTATGTTATTAATTTATTTAGATGTTGTTTAATTGTAAATTATTAATTACGAACTTTTTAAAATTTTAATTTAGAAAAAGGCGATTGTTTTTATTTTTATTATATTTTAAATATAATTTAAAATATAAATTTATAATTTTAAAAATAATATCAATATAAACTAGGATATTTTTATTTAAATTTCTCTCATTAAGTCCTATCATAATCTGCGCCCACACGCTCCCTTGCTGGTGCGCGCCGCTTTATCATGCGCCGCTTTTTCTTGACTTTTATGCCCGTGCGTGTCTTATTCTCACCTGACGGTGATATTAGAGCCACCGCAACGACCCTTTTACATTTATTTTTGGATTCTACAAGGTGAAAGTGTATATAAAATTTAAATATTTTATTGAATTATTAATTATTTAAAATATAAAATATTATAATAAAATATTATATATAACATACATAAACTAAATAGATTTAGTGTCATTCGAGTAATATAATCAGGATTGAAATTAGTTAAAATAATTTAAGGTGAATTTTATTAAGATTTAGAATAAATTTAAATATTAAAAATTTCAATTAGATTCAGATACGGGGAATTTTACTAATATTTTATTTATTATTGTACTTCTTTGTTATCGTAAAAATATATTTATCTTATAAAAAGTAGATAAATAGACTCGAAGTTGAAACTTTCCAACTCCCAATCTACCTTAAAACTTGATGAACTAGACAGACTACTCTGCTTGACAATGCAAAATTATTATTATTAAAAAAGTATTTTTATTTTTATGAAAATATAATCAAGTTTAGTTAAATTTAAATTAATTTCATTAAATAGAACCAATTGAAGTAATTAATCTTGATAATTGATTATGGGGCAAAATATAATTAAACCATGCTTTACAGATAGATCAGATTGAGGAATTCTTATAGTCAACATCTTTGACTTCTTTTCTAACATTAAAATCTTATTCAAATTTTGCTTGGAGAGTCATTTTTATGTATGAATTTCTAGATTTTTTTTAATTTTTTTTAATATTGTAACTTGCAATTTAATAGAAGAAAATATATGAATCAATTCCATTTCTTGCTAAAATGGTTTTATTTTATTTTATTTTATTTTATTTGTTCATGTGCTGTTTGCTTTTGATTGAGCTGAAAGCCATGATTCCCCTTTTCTTAACTAATCCAACCACTCTTCTTAAATGAATAAATCAAGACTCCATCATAGACTTATATCCATTATTATGATGGTCATGTGTAAGTGTAATTAATTAAATAATCATAATTTTCTTCGCACAAGTCTTCATCATAGTTGCTGCTAAACCTTTCATTTTGAATACAAAAACCAGCAACTCTCTGTCAAAAATGGTTGTATCAACCCACTCTTTGACATTTAGGCCTCCGATATTTAATAATAATAAAAAAAAAATCTTAATTCTATTTTTGTCTGTATAGGGATTCATCAATTAGGTATTTGCTCATGATTTTCTATACCCACAAATGCTTGTGTGGTCCAGGGAATCTTTTGCACATCAAAATAAAGGCTTGTTTGGAAGCATGGAAAGTCTTACACTGTGTTCACATTCAAGCAGGAAAATTGCTACTAGAAATCTAACTCCATTAAGTTAATTGTATTGCTTCTTTCATGAGGGATTTGGTCAAAAAATTCAAAAACGTCGGCTACCTGCTATAAAGCTAATATTGTACACATTAGCAAACTAATTAATATTCGAGAGTTCCTATATCTAACCTTGTTTTGCCTAATTAACACAATATATACATATATATCATGGGAAGAAAAGCTTATATGATTAAGCTAATTAATTAATTAATTAATTAATCAGAAAAGGAATGTCTTTGCTGATATTCTGAGCCTAAATAATGTAATTCCATATGTTCATCTATGAAAGGTGGCCTGGATGGCTTAGGCAACTTAAGATCCTTTTTTCTAAGCATTTGAGCTACTTTTGTCATGGTTGGTCTTGAACTAGGTGATTCTTAAGTGCATAATAGACCGATTTGAATGACTCCAATTTCTTTTATGTCTTCTCTCTCGATACTTTTATCCCTGATTTTTGATATTATTTTTTATTGAAAGTGTTTCCATGCCTATGTTTTAAAAAGAAAAAAGGAAAATTCCTACAATAAATATAGCAAAATAAATCAAATTCTCATCTATATGCACTTGAACATTTAGCAAGGTTGAAGGAATTTACATGCGCAATTAGGGCTTCGTATATATCCTCAGACTGATGTTTGTTGTTTTGTACGCCAGTAACTATTTCAATCACAAGAACTCCAAAGCTATAAGCATCTACTTTCTCAGTTAATCGTCCTTGGCTCTGTATTCAGAGGCCATATACCCTCTTAAAGGGAAGACAAGCCAACAAAAAATACTAATTAGAAATTGCAAATGACGCAACAAATTAAATAATGTTTAGTATCTCTAAGATATATATATATATATATATATATATATATATATATATATATATATATATATATATATATATATATATATCATGTCAATTAGGAGAAGAATGGAATGATTAGAGTCGAGCACTTACAGTGTTCCAGCTATGGCTGCGTTGAATATGGAATGGTCACAGGAATAAAATCTTTTTGGTTTATATTTCAAGTCTAATAAGACATTGCCAGCTTTAATGTCACGATGAATAATACGCACTTGACAATCCATGTGCAGGTACTCCAAACCTTCAGCTGTTCCTATGATAATTAGGAGCCTCTTTATCCAGGTGAGTTCTTTCTTCTTTTCTGGATCTTTCTTCCATGGGTTGCACAAAAAATCTTATAGACTGTTTAAGAAAGTACTGACATGAATATATGACTAATCGAACTAACTAATTAATTATAACCACATAGCAATAATGACTCTTTTAATATGTTTTCAGAGTTCAAATCTAATGTTGATAGCTTACCAAATAATATGAGATCAAGGTTTCTGTTAGCCAGGCATTCACAGACAAGAAAGCTATCAACACCAGCGAAACAGCAACCGAGGAATCAAACCAAGTTCTTGTGTTTTTCTCTGCTGATAATGTCCATTTCATTGCAAATCTCTAAAATTCTACTATCTCTATTGGCATATAAACGCTTTACTGCGATTGCTCTGCCATCTGCTAGGTTGCCCTACTCATTTCATCAGATACACATTTTGAAATTTAATTGGGGAATACATATATTGATGCAACTAAACCAAAAGGAATTTAAGGGAAGGGCATTTGTACCTTGTATACTTCACCAAACCCTCCTTCCCTGCGAACTTGGAAATTTTCTGTTGCTTTCTTTATTGTTGCATACTTGAACTGCAAGAACTGCAGCCTCGCACCTAATAATAAATCCTCCATCTCTTTAAATGTAAAACATGTGAGATAATAGTTAAGTTATCATTTTGCTCTAGTGTTAATTATAATATACAATATTCCTTGATTAATGTTTTTATGGAAGGTTTTAGATTCATAAGAAAGGATAACTCCTTTACATTCTAACTTCCATATTTGAATTCGGATCAATTTTAGATTCATAAGAAAGGATAACTCCTTTACATTCTAACTTCCATATTTGAATTCGGATCAATGAGATGAAAAACCAATACATTTATGCAACATTTGGTAGGCCGTAATACAATATAATACAATTAAATTTTCTATTACTTAATAGAAAATTTGATTATAGCCTTAATTAATTAACTAGCCTTTGGGATTTCTTAGATTCTGATTTTGCTAAGTGAAGTGTGTGGGGTTGCTTTATGGAATAAATTTGAATAATATTTTTTTCTTCCAGCCATGAATATTACCTTTTAAATTTTTTATCCCATTCTTTCTTCTGTAGGTGTGTTTGCCCACATAAACCCCAATCCCAATTGCAATAAGCAGACTGTAACCACTCGCATTGTAAATGTGATGTATCACAATATCTGTTCTGCAAGCAAACAAAACAGCAGATTCAACCTTTAATTTATATAAACTATAGAAGAATATATATAAATGGAAGTAATTAATTAATTAACCTCTGGTTTTGCCAGTAGATTCATTGGCAAATGAAAAATCTGCACAACGAAGAAAGCAGCCAACATTAAGGACACGTGCCTCTGTAGAAGGAAGGCAAGATAAGGCAGATGAGGCTGCACGAGAAAGTCAAGCATGGCACAAATCTTTGCCCAGAATCTTCCAGCAACTTGCCATTCCATAGGAAGTTATGCCTTTTGTAGTCTCATGCTTCACTGCAAAGCCTCGCCAAACTGGTCCTGTGAATGGTGCCTTCAAAAGAATTTTGTCGAGCACTCTCACTACTACCTCTCTGAAATCCTTTCTGGGGTTTACATCAGTGCCGCATCTCTAATTCCATTCGGTGCCCAATAAAGGAAATACAGTATTGTATGATTTTGAGACAGTAAAGCTTCAAATTATTGCCATTAAGAAGGTTGCAAACTTGCAATATATCCTGTCTTAAAGAGACTCACTATAAAATATAAATGCATTTAAGATAAGCAACAACTTTCAGTTGGCACTACCAGTACGTTTATTAATGTAGGATGGAAGGGATTAGCAAACAAGTTTCAAGATACTTGCCATAGGTTTCATAAAAAAACAGCATGTCTCATATTTTGACAGATATTATACTGGGCGAAGAAAGGCTCAGATTGGAAGAATAACACAATTACCCACAGAAACATACAACAGCTACTGACATGATGACAATATTGCACAACAATGGCAGTTTTCCCATGAAACTTGAGTATAAATCTCACATGATCCAGCAGAACATTATAAATTCCAATTACTCTATTTTTCTCTCCTTCAAAATTAAAGATGTCTCAATTCCCTAACCTCCAAGATTCAACTAGAATGAATTTCTTTCTTTGAGAGACATAAGTGCTTCAGCATATTGTCAAGTGCACATATATCTAGATGAGGGTTTAGGTCCTGATGCTTCCAGGTATTGACCAGACATAATAATCTTCTAGACAAACATAATAGCTCAGAAAACTCGTCAGCATTGTTTAGGATATAAACCCAATAATATCATTAAAAATATCTCATTAGTAATTCCAAATTCTTTCATCTTGACTCCATGTGTGAGGAAAGTTGAATTTTCATTAATAATATAAGTTTTTACTAAACCTATGACAATTTGTTCTATGCTAAAACTTCTGTAGTTTTAGCCAAATTAACATGACCAAACTTCAGAAGCATTAATTTATTTCTTCTAAATTTCAAGGCTTGGTAAAAGTGGTTGTGAAGTTTTGACCAAACCCATTTGATACAAAATGCTACTAAAGAGAGTAACATCTCAATCTATTAAAGAGATAAAAGAAAGAGAGCTCAATTGAAGAATGGAAAGTGGTAGGGAGCACTGACACAGTGATGGGACTTTCAAAAGCTCTTACTGAAAAACTCATTGCAGAAGCCCTATAGCATTTGTATGATTTAAAGCTGTTTGATTTAATGTAAAGGAAAAGAAAGTTTCGTGTACCAATAATTGGGTTGCCCCAAATCATATGGGGTCTGGATGAGCAAACCATGATTGAATATATAACCCTGCATTATCATTACTATTATTTTTTTTTTCTGAAAGTCAGGTGAAAAATGACAAGTATATTTTCTTGTGCCTTTTCCGTTGCACTCTGATTCTTGGCAACAAAAGTGTGCCATCACTAACAGACAATCGAGCACCTAGATTGGACAAATGATACAACTATAGTCAGTAAAACATTAACATATTTATGAAATCATTTGAAATTTTTCTAAATTTACAGCAAAGAGTCACTCAGATCAGCTTGCATGCAAAAAAAATAATGCCCACGCTTTTCCCATCCAAAATAGTGCATAATCCAGATAAAAGGCCGTCCCATTACATAATCCAGATATCAGAATTAATTAGAACATGTTCATGAATTGTGCAGTTGATAAGTTCTCTGCACCATAGAATACTTATGCAGAGAAAAATCGTACGATAGTAATCATTCCCTCTAAGTGATAAATCATTGCAAACCCATGCATGTTCTTCGTAATGCACTTAATGACAAACAATTAAAAGATACGAAGCAAGCAACAGTCGATAACTAAATAAAAATTTAGTTCATGATCTTGAAAAGATAATACCAAGACTAGTGAGACTAATCAGCAATGTTGCCAGATACTAATGATACGTTCACACGTAACCCCAAAATCTAAAATTTTGAATAGCTATATTTCAATTTAAATTGGATAATATCAGACCATCAGGGATGATTGATGAAAAATTATTGTGTACATGTGCATCATCACTCTCATAATTTACAGAATAATGATTTTTACTTTTATTTATTTATTTAATGTATTGCATTGTATTACATAAAACGCATTAGGCACGTATAATACGATCATATTATAGAATGGCCAAGGGCCCAGCACTAGTCTCACCCAAACCCAATGAACCTACTTTAGAAAAACCACCATTAACCCAGTAAAATCACTGAAATCTTATAGCCCACAATAACGAGAAACCGCCATGACTAGAGCAGCATCGTTGATCGCTCCATGGCTGAAGTTATGCAGCGACTATGGGAGAAAGAGCAAGAACATCACAAGCAAACTGCAACATTCGAAGCACAAGATCAAACACACTCAGTCACCACTGGATCTAAACCACCAGATCCAGCCAACAGAAACATTCCCAAAGGAGCAAGTGAGATGAAAATGCAGAGGGCCAATGGTATATCAGTATAACTTAGCCATCGAGGGGAGGGGCGAGTTTGAACTCAATAAATGAAAATAAATCGTTTTAATTTGATAATTCAATTCGATTTTTAAGGTAATTCAATTCAGTTTGATTCAGTTTTTCATTTTAAGAATTTTGATTATTTTAGTTTAGTTCGGTTTTGGAGAGAAAAAAATTAATTGAATCGAACCAAATCAAATTACTTTATTAATTTTTAAATTGATTTATTTTTATGAAAAATTTATGAATTATATATAATTTTGTATATATAAATTATTTAATTTCATTGATTAATGATTATTAGAATCAAATTAAGATTAAAATTAGATCAAATAGTTAGAAAATCAAGTCTAAATTAAAAAATTCATCCAAACTTAAAAATCGATCTATTTAAATCGAATCGAATCAAACTGAAATAAATTGATTCGGTTCAATTTAATTTTTCATATATTTTAATTTGATTTTATTTTTAAAATATAATAATTTAATTAATTCAATTTAATTTGATTTAATTTAATTTAAATCAAATATTCAGCCATACCTGAGTCCACCATTTAATGATAAATCCGGCGGACTCCGCAGAACTTCTTTACATGCATCGTCCCGTCATGACAGAAATGCCACTTGCGAGTTGGAAATCAAATCAAACATAGGGTGCCTAAGGTCCGCCATGCACAATCCATAACTCAAAAATTTACACACCGAAGAAGGAGAGATGACCCCTAACGTGGACGAAGAGACAAAACAACAATCTCTTCCGCTGTCTTTAAGGGTAGAGGAAGCCAAATAAATCTTTAGAGCTTTATAAAATAGTATAAATCGTTATTTTATAAAATAGTACAAAATAATTTTATAAATCTCAAATTATTCAACGTCAATCTAAAAAATAAAATATTTATAATAGTTTTGCATTGAGCAATTAATTTAATTAGATTTAACCCATCTAGTTATAATAATTTAATTTTTGTTATTATAATAAAATTTTATTTATTAATTTAGTCACCATGGACAATTCATCGAAATTATTAAGGGTAATTATTATTTAATCTCTCAATAAAAATTAATAATTTGATTATTATATTTTAAAAATATATAATTTAATTTCTCAAATTTAAATTATTAATTATTTATTTTTTATTTTTATCAATTTAATCATTAATTAAATGATTAAAAAATGAGAAATGAAGAATAAAAGAAGTAATAATAAATTTAGGGATAGATGAAAATATTTATAAAAATGAAAATTTAGAAATGAAAGTATTTTTTATTGAAGGTAAAAATTAAAAAAAAATACATGAAAAAATTTAAAATTTAAGAAATAATTAATATATTTTCTAAAATTTGAGAATTAAATTATTAATTTTGCTATGACATGGATACTAAAAAATTCCGAATAAGAACGTTAAAATGAGTTAAAATGAACTCGACCCCAGCCGAAACGCCTCTACACCGACCCCACTATAAAAAAGCCGCCCTCTCTTTGTTTCCAAAACACAGAAGGGCAAACCCGAAGCCAGAGCTGGACCCAAACCAAAAGATCCCCTCTTTTAAACCCGAAACTTCACTCTAATGCTAACTGTCACTAGAATCCGATTTCTACTCATGCCTGGCGCTACGATGCTCTCCCCTTCCAAATCATCGGTAGGCCTTAAAATCCGTAGTTCCCCATTCTCTTCCTCTTCTAAGCTCTTCAATGGGGGACCTCTTAGGAGCCGCGTTGCTTTCTCTTCTCAGTTATCGCGCTCCGTTTTTCTTCGATGCTTTGCTTCTTCCAGTGGCTTTGATCGAGTTAAAATTCAAAATCCAATCGTTGAAATGGATGGTAAAATCTCCATAAAACCCTAGCACGTGTTTATAATCGTGGTCGAATATTCTCTGTTTGGTTGATGTTTAAATCAAAGGAAATGGAAGGCAACAGGAGTTTTAGTTTTATTGTTTACTTGTTCTTTTGGATTGTGGTGAATGAAACTCTGGAATTCAGAAGCTGAAGCTTTAATTGTTATTAGTTTCTTAATGAATTAGTGGAGGTTATTCTTTTAATTTTTACTGAGGAAAGTATGATGTTTTGATGATTAGGTGATGAAATGACGAGGATCATTTGGAAAATGATAAAAGATAAGGTACACTTATTTGTCTTATCATCAATTTTTTTTCACACGTTTCCAATTTTTAATGCGAATTGTGCTTATGTCAACATTTAGTCTTATACTTTTGGTGAAAGCATGTTCATTAGTTTTAACTGGGAGGTTTGTTTACTGATTGCAGCTTATATATCCCTATCTTGAATTGGATATCAAGTATTTCGATTTAGGGATATTGAATCGTGATGCTACTGATGACAAGGTTACAGTAGAAAGTGCTGAGGCCACTCTGAAGTAAGCTTTATTTATTTTTCATTTCATAATTGCTATGCAGGTTTAATTCCCATTCTATTTATTGTAAGTAACGTTTGGTGTCTTGGGGTTAGGAAATAAAACGATGAATGCTTAAAAAGCCACAATGTAGCATTTTTCTGTGAATGTAATTCAGATATGTGTACTATAGGCAAGTAATTGGGTAGCGGTTGTACCATCTTGAAATGTAAGTTGAGCACCTCGGTTTTTATACTGAATTGATACTTGCTTAAGGAAACTGTTGATGCTAATCATACAGAAGATTTAAAAAATGTGGTAAAGAGTAAAGACCTCAATAATGGTTTTAATTGGGGGGCAATAATTTTAGAGCCCTGTGCTAGATTTACATTACCTCATAAAACATATGCAATGATGGATATGAGGAGGTTGGGAGATGGTTGATTGATATGATTTTGTTTGTATTATAGACTACAACTCAACTCAACTAAGCCTTTATCCCAAAAATTTGGAGTCGGCTATATGGATTCGCTTTTTCCACTCTGAACGATTTTGGGTTAAATCATCAGAAATGTGTAATGCTTCTAAGTCATGTTGTACTACTCTCCTCCAAGTTAATTTAGGTCTACCCCTTTTTTTCTTTCTATCCTCTAACCTAATGTGCTCTATTTGTCTAACTGGAGCCTCCGTATATCTACGCTTCACATGACCAAACCACCTCAATTTTCCTTCTCTCAACTTATCTTCAGTTGGCACCACTTCTACCTTTTCTCTGATACTCTCATTACGAACTTTATCTAATCTAATATGCCCACTCATCCACCTTAACATTCTCATCTGCAACTCTTATCTTAGATGCATACGACTCTTTCAGTGCCCAAAACTCACTATCATATAACATAGCCTACAGTATGGTCATGCGGTAAAATTTTCCTTTTAATTTATTGGGAATCTTACGATCACATAAAACTCCCGTGGCACGTCTCCACTTCAACCATCCCGCTTTAATCCTATGACTAACATCCTCCTCACATCCCCATCTACTTGAAGGATCGAGCCTAGATATTTAAAGTGATTACTTTGGGACAAGACCACCCCATTCAAACTAACTCCTTCCCTATCACCGCTTGGCCTTCACCGAACTTGCAATGCATGTATTCTGCCTTCGTTCTACTTAACTTAAAACCCTTTGACTCTAGAGTACTTCTCCAAAGTTCGCTTCCTATTGACTCCTTCTCGTGTCTCATCTATCGTAACAATATCATCCGCAAACATCATGCACCAAGGAATACTCTCTTGTATATATTTTCATTCATCTAAAACTAATGTAAAAGGTAAGGGCTTATGGTCGATCCTTGGTGTAATCCAATTGAGATCGGAAAATCACTTGTGTCCTCCCACCGTGCACAATAGTAGTTGCTCCTTTATAAATATCTTTCAATAGTTGTTTGTACCTATTAGATACCCTCTTTTGTTTTAACACATTCCATAAGATCTCTATTGGAACTCTATCATTAGCCTTCTCTAAATCAATAAAACCATGTGTAGATCTTTCTTCACATCTCTATATTTCTCCATCAAGCTTCTAATGAGAAATATCGCTCCATAGTTGAACGTACGGCATGAAACCAAATTGATTGAGAGAGATAGAAGTATCATGACGTAGTCGATGCTCCACAACTCTCTCCACAACTTCATAGTATGGCTCATGAGTTTAATTCCCCTATAGTTTGAGCAACTCAGATGTCTCCTTATTTTTAAAAATAGGTACTAAAATACTCTTCCTCCATTCATCGTGCATTTTCTTTGAGTTTAGAATCTTATTAAATAATTTAGTTAACCATGCCACTCTCATATCTCCCAAATACTTCCACACTTCAATTGGTATTTCATCGGGTCCACAGGCTTTACCCACTTTCATTCTCTTAAGTGCTTCATTTACTTCTAAAGATCGAATCTTTCTAGTATAATTTACATTCTTTTCTATTGTTCTATAATCTATATTCACGCTATTACCATTTTGACTATTATTAAAGAGATCATTAAAATAATTTCTCCATCTTTCTTTAATGTCCTCATCTTTCACCAACATTTTTCCTTCTTTATCCTTAATGCACCTAACTTGATTGAGATCTTGACATTTCCTTTCTCTACTCCTTGCTAATCTATAAATATCTTTCTCCCCTTCTTTAGTTCCAAGTTTCTCATATAACTTTTCAAAGGCCTGTGCTCTTGCTTGACTAATCGCCTTTTGCCTCTTTCTTTGCTATCTTGTCTTTGCTCATATGCCTCATTATTATCACATTTAGGTAATTTCTTATACCATTCCCTTTTTCTCTTCACTGCCTTTTGTACTTCTTCATTCCACCACCATCTCTCTTTTGAGGGTGGTCCATGTCCTTTAGACTCTTTGAGTACTTTTCTAGCTACTTCTCTAATCTTTGATGCCATCCATATCCACATATCATTGGACTCCATATCTAGCTTCCATGCTTCAGACTCGAGAAACTCATTTTTGAACTTCACTTGCTTTACTCTTTTGAACTTCCACCACTTTGTTTGAGCTACACTATTTCTTCTAACCTTACTTGAATTGTTCTTAAACTGGACATCCAAGACCACTAACCGATGTTGACTTGGTAAAGCCTCTCCTGGAACGACCTTGCAATCCTTGCCTAGAGCTCTATTTGTCTTCCTGGTTAAAAGGAAGTCAATTTGGCTTCTATGTTGCCCACTTTTGAAAGTCACTAAATGTGACTCTCTTTTTATAAAGTAGGTATTTGCTAGTATTAGGTCGTATGCCATAGCAAAATCCAATGCTTTTTCCTCCTCGCTTCGACTGCTAAAACCAAATCCTCCATGAACATTCTCAGAACCTGGCCTATCACTTTCTACATGTCCATTCAAATCTCCACCAATGAAAACATTCTCTTCATTCGGTATGCTTTGCATTAAATCATCTATATCTTCCCAAAACTTTTGTTTACTCTCACTATCTAGTTCTATTTGTGGGGCATAAGCACTAACTACATTTATTGTTTCTCCTTCTACTACTATTTTTACTAATATAATTCTATCTCCTACTCTTTTCACAAACCTACTCTGCCTTTCAATGTTCTGTCTATGATTATACCCACTCCGTTCTTATTTCTCTCCTTTCCGTAAACCACAGCTTGTACCAATTACCCACTTCCTTACTTTTCTCTCCTACCCATTTAGTCTCCCAATGCAAGCAATATTCACCCTTCTCCTTTCCAAGGTATCCACAAGCTCCATTAATTTTCCCGTAAGTGATCCAACATTCCAAGTACCAACCCCGATCTTCCTCCTATCCTGCTCCTTCCTAATTGGTCTCCTTTATGATATCTTCTATTGTTTTCTATATCTATCTTGTGTCTGCTCCACTATTTGTTCTACTATCATCCTATGGACTAACTTCTTTACCCACACCCGCCCATGATGTGGGAACCCTTGCTCATTTACACCACACCGGGCTGCATGGCGCGTCGCTTCGATGAACGCCCTATACTCTTGCATATTTATCACTACATCTGAGCTCCGATGTAGCGCGTCGTTAGTAGAGGACGCCCCAACATTTATATCATTTGAATCCATATCATAGGGTGTGACGAAATTTTTACGCTGGTTGTCACCTACCGCAACCCTCCTCCTTTACCCGGGCTTGGGGAGAGCTTTTGCATTGGTTAGGTTTTAGGTAGACAGGCACATGAAGGATTTTTGTGTTCTTTATTGTCATTATTCTGATACAGTGTGTGGTTTTTCACAATGAAAGATGTTGGTGTTCCCAGGGGCTTGCAAAATTGAAAGAAGAAGAGGGGGAAAAGGAAACAGGATTTAATTAAGAAAGAGAGAATTGTCTTTTAGGTTCTTTGGTGGTCGTGCGTTGATGCTTAAAGACATAATAAATAAGCTTATGTTCCCATCCTAATTTTTTATGTACCGCAGATACAATGTTGCTGTAAAATGTGCTACCATAACTCCTGGTAAGTTACTCTTGTCCAGTCTTCCCATTTTTGGCTATCTTTTGTGATCATAACAAATTTTAGTTCTAGGTGCAAGCTGACCTTGTTGAATGTGCTAGTTTATGCAATTATTGATTTACTTCTTGTTTTATATGTCAAATGGGTTCTTTTGCTGCATGAAAATAACTTTATTTGGTGGGGATTATGTAGCTGAAAGTATTGATTGTGTTTTCCCTTATATGCAGATGAGACCAGAGTTAAAGAATTTAGCCTGAAGTCTATGTGGAGGAGTCCAAATGGCACAATTAGAAACATCTTAAATGGTTTGTTATTGATAAATGTACCCCTCATCTTTTAAGATCTTTATCCCTTTGATTTTTATTTTCATTCTAAGTATGGTCAGATGTGTGACAATCTTTTAGCAACATCCTATGTTGTTGAAGCTACTATAAATTAAAGTTCTCATCACATGAACTATTTCTAACATTTTAGAGCAGCAGAACACCATTGCACATATTTGCTACTGCTGAGCTTATTGTTTTACGTTTCATGATGTCTTTGACTGTATATTATATCCACATCAAACAGGGTGTATGTAAATAGTGAACAAAAGGAAGCGTCAATTAGCTGGTTGTTTTCCTTTCCTCAGGGGCAGTTTTCTGCTGGTGGATTTGTTTTCTTTGAAAACTTATTATTAAACAACCATCTGAAAAATTTGTGCAAAGATTCAGACTGTATTAATGTTTCTTCTTCTTCTTCTTCTTCTTCTTCTTCTTCTTAGGGGATTTCCAGGAAAATTGTTGAATAAATGCTCTCATTTTTTTTCTCAACAACCTTCAGTAACTGTACTAGTAGAATAGCAGGCGCTGTTCTTTTCAGTAGAGATGATAAATTGTGGCAGAGAATATTGAAGTTGTCAGATGATTGTTGTTCCTGAAGTTTGTGCATCTCTTTGTGCGTATGTATGGCATGGATGTGGTATTTGTGAAGCTGGCATATTTCGTATCCTTTGTTCTTCTGTGCAACTTTGATTCAAATGCCAGAATGTGAATGATTTACTGTTTCTGCTGCTATTTATTATTATTATAATAATTATTATTATTCTTATTATTATTGAATGCTTATAATGGAAGGTTTACTTATTTCTACAGGCACTGTTTTTCGTGAACCTATTCTCTGCCAGAACATTCCAAGAATTGTTCCTGGTAATGTTCAGTTCCAGCTGTAAGCCTGTGTGCCTTCTAAGTGATTTCAGTCTCTATTCAAAACTTATAAACAGGTCTTCAGGTTGGAAGAAACCCATATGCATTGGTAGACATGCCTTTGGTGATCAATATCGTGCCACAGATACAATCATTAGAGGACCAGGAAAGCTTAAAATGGTTTTTGGTGAGCTTTAAATATTTCTATTTGCAAGCTGAGAAAGCTTATTACCTCCAAGTTTTACTTGTGCTTACAACTTTCTCTTATTATGCAGTCCCAGAGGGTGGTGACACCCCCATGGAGCTTGATGTTTATGATTTTAAGGGCCCAGGTGTAGCACTTGCTATGTATAATGTTGATCAGGTTTGTGTTATTGCATGGATATTTCCTGAATATCTGCATTGTGATGTGTAAGTTACTTAAATCTTTGTGTTAATTGTTCAGTCCATTCAAGCTTTTGCCGAGTCATCAATGTCATTGGCATTTGCAAAAAAGTGGCCTCTTTACTTGAGCACCAAAAACACAATTCTGAAGAAATATGATGGCAGGTAATTGCTTATTGTTGCAATGAACTTCTTGCACCACATGCCTCAATACTAACTATTGTTGTTGTATCAATTAAATCTTTGAGTGTTAAATGTGAGAAGAAATGCACAATAATATTCATCCCTAGAGTTTCCACAGGTTTAAGGACATATTCCAGGAGGTATATGAAGAGAAGTGGAAGCAGAAGTTTGAAGAACATTCGATATGGTATGCCTAAATATGGCTTATATTTTTGTAGTTTGTCTTGGTCAAAATAGCTGGTGGAAAATCTTTCTGATTTTCAGGTATGAGCATCGGCTAATTGACGATATGGTTGCTTATGCGGTAAAAAGTGAAGGTGGTTATGTGTGGGCTTGCAAAAATTATGATGGAGATGTCCAAAGTGATTTACTTGCTCAAGGTGATGTAAATTGGTTGTTCTAACTCTCTTTGGTCATATATATCTCTAGGCTTTTAATATTGGTTGATCATTGATGTGATTAGGCCTCTCTGTATGGTGGGTGGTATTTACCTTGTTGGGATGCCTTGGGAGGGATCTCCCTTCTTTTTTTTTTTTTTTTCCTTCTAAATTTCCAATAGATATTCAGATTTAATTATTTTGAATTGAGATTCTTAGGAAATTGTGCATATGCATGTGTTCACCTATATTATATGTAAGAAAATAGTGACTCTGGAAAAATACATGGGGAAGCTGACATGAATTGAGGACACCACGGTTAATAGAAAATGGACTCTAATTGCAGATTTGTTATTCAATAATTTTTTAATGTCCTTTCTGTGTACTGACTTGAAGAGGCATAGTAAGTGCCAAAATGAATGGGTAATTGGCACTTCTATTTGTTTATCAATATGAATGACCTTAAACATTCACTTATTATGTATTTTTAGTATACCTGCATAAACCTGGTTTGTCTTGTGCAGGATTTGGTTCGTTGGGCCTCATGACCTCTGTGTTGGTTTGTATCAAGTTATTCATTATTCAAGAATAATGCTGAATTATATAGTTTGTTATGTGATGAAATTATGCTTTAATAACTGCAAAATGTGCAGTTATCATCTGATGGAAAGACACTTGAGGCTGAGGCTGCTCATGGGACTGTTACTCGGCATTTCCGGTTATATCAGAAAGGACAAGAAACCAGCACAAATAGTATTGCTTCAATATTTGCATGGACACGAGGGCTAGAACATAGGTATCTTAACTGCTGCTAATTGAAATAATAAAATCTCTTTTATTCTTAGCTAGTTATTTGTTGTGATTCATATTGCCAATACACTTTTAATAATATTTTGGTTTCTTTTTCCTTTTATGTAATCTTTGGCTTTGATTCTATAAAGTTGGCCTTTATCACCATATGAGTTCTTATATTTCAAATTATCTTTTTTAACTATGTTTTTCATCAACAAATCAACAATTTTCTTGAGAAAATTATTTTTTTTTTCCTCTTCCCATAGGGCCAAACTGGATAAGAATGAAAGGTTGCTTGATTTTGTGCGCAAGTTGGAGGCTTCATGCATTGAGACTGTAGAAGCAGGAAAAATGACGAAGGATCTAGCTATTTTGATTCATGGCCCTAAGTAAGTGGCATTTTGATTTTACTTGTTCATCATTGCTTATTTGTGGTTTTCTCTTTCTTTGGTGGATATTGTTTGTATTACATGTCAGTGATCTTTAAGTTTGAATCAGTGGAAGTGTCAGTGATTGATAGGTCATCTCGCAAGCTCATGTACAATAATAAATAATCGAATAAAAGCACAAATTAATGTGGAGAATGAATCATATTCGTCAAGACATGTCTTAGGCTCCAGGCGCAACAAACTCAAAGCCTAGCATCTGTAGCACCCAAAGGCAGGCACTGTCACTCCGGCACATGCGCCTTTTGGCACTGGCACACGCATTAGATGGTGCAAGGCGTGTGCCTTTGACACATTTATTCTTGATTTATGCTTTTTTTTTTAATACTATGAAGATTAAATATTCATTATTCGATATACTTCATAAATCGGCTTACCACAGGCTCATCCACACCAAATCACACAAACAATTATGGAAAAATAGAAACGGCAGACTTGAAGATCAAATTGAACATTCAACATTGAAAGCTTAGGGTTTTTATTTTTCTTCTCTGAACAGAATGGGGGAGATTGAGCTGTCCAAATCAATTTCCTCTTGGATGATGAGGTTGAAGTTGTGTTTAAACATGATACTTAGGGTGCAGTTGCCAAAGCTTCTAGAATTGAAAGGAATGTCTATAGTACTAGAGCAACAAAAGACAAAAATGGTCTGCCTACATCCACTCTAAGTGTTAGGCATAAGCAAATGGCAAAAATTTAATCTTATAATTGGGGAGCCAATACTCTTCTAGTACTTGTAGATAAGAATGAAAAAGAGATTGAGTAGTATTGATGAGGAAGAATAGCCGAGTATAATGAGGATGGAGAAGAAGAAAATATTGAATGTTTTGAAGATGATGATAATGGAGATGGACATGGAGACCATGTTACTCTTGATGAGGATTGAGTTGTAGTCTTTTAGTTGTTTTAGGTTTTATTGCAATTTCATGACCAGTAATATAGTTGAATGTATGATTTAGGTTTGCACTTCTAACCATCTCTATTTTTATGTTTGTTTGGATATCATTGCCTTAGGGCTAGAACTTTAAATGGTTTGTTTGTTAAATCATTAGCTAAGATTAAAGGATTGTATTATGTATTTTAGGCTAGGATTATGCAGATTTTAAGGATAGAATTATGCACAAATTATGTTTGTTTGAATATCAATGCCTTAGGGCTTGAACTTTAAATGGTTTGTTTGTTAAATCATTAGATTATGTCATAGGGTTTGTAGTTAGCTTATGTCAACTTAGATCAGCCATCCTTTGTGTTTAAAGCAAGACAAGGTTTGTAAATTGAAATGTTCTTATCACTGGATTCTGATAAATAATGTTTGTATGAGAATGGATGTAGATGAAATGGGATGCTATCATCCAGATGTGCATCTCCTGCAGTATCTGAGCCATGGGACAGGAGTTTTGCTTCCTTGAATGGTTTTTATGATGCTTCTTAGAATATCTACATATGCCTTTAATTCATTATTATTATTATTATTTTTAGAAAAGCTAACAGGGGTCTGCGTAGTTGATACACCTACAGTAATTGCTGGTAGAGATCATGGACTTATGTCCAAAACTTCCTCCGAAGTATATATATTCATGTAGGAAAGGCCTATTTTTAAGCCCTTTAGCATTTGCGTTTTTGTTAATGAGCCTCATAAATTATTGTTTTTTATAGAGCGCATTGAATCCTTTTTTAGCAGATTTAATAAAATAATAATAAATTAACTATCGATGTTAATTAAAATAATATAAAACAATTAAATTTCTATAATAAATATTAATAAATTTAAAAATTATTAAAAAAAAAAATCCTAATATCAACACATGAACATAACCTAGTTCAATCAATTCTTGATATACCTCAATGCCCTCAACAAGCTTTTCAAACAATTCAAGAGCTTCTGCGTTTCAATCTTTTGGCTTTCCACATTCAATCGAGCTGCACAAGTTGATAACAGCAAACTCAAAAGCAAAAGAAATGCCGTCAACTCTCTCACTTTGCTAAAATGTGTACCACTACCATTTCACTAAAATGCACCAAGAAATAACAGGGTAAAGTTATGTGCCAGGGAGGAAACAGCTTAAGCATAGTCGATATTACCATGTGCAAAAAGAGAGAAATAAAGAAGAGGGTGATTGTATTTCTTAAAAAATCTAAAGAACACTACACTTTCCCTCTGAAAAAACCCATATGCCCTCTTAAAGCTTACCTGCTTCAATCCATGTCCTTGAAGATCGATCATCTTCTCTGATGCTTCAAACCATTTATGTGAAGACCGAATATCTTCTCCAATGTTGATCGTCTTCTTCATTTGAAACCCATGTTGCGAGTGGGGCAAGATGAGATTTGGAATGGGTTTGAGATACTTATCTTAGCAGATTAGGGATGAGGTCCATGAGGATGTGATATTTTTATTGGTAGATTAGAAGTATGATTGAAAAATTAGGGATTTTGAGGTTTACTCAAACACCATCCTTGGTCGCATCACTAATCTGAAGCCCAAAAAATTGAGATGATGAAGCAAGGGACTATCGAAACCTGGAGACGACACTACTACATTCTAAAACAAGGCAAAATCTTTTGGTTGGAGGATGCCTTTGAACCATTGGTGGAGATTGAGACAAGCCGACTTAGAGAGAATTGGATTGAGCTTGATGAGAAGCTTGTTGTTTTTAGTCAAATTTGCTGAGGACTTCATCCAACAGTGGTAATTTAATGGGTTTGGTGGTTTTGTTGGAGTGGGAGCTGATTTGGGTTGAGATTTTAGGGTTGCGGAAATTCTTTTTCTTTTAATTGATTTTTTTTATTAACAATTAATAATGAAAGTACAAATTTCTCTCTTCATGCTTCTTAAACAGTGTGTGATGTACTTCTCTGAAAAAAGTATTCAATGTGATGAGAAATGGAAGTTGAAGGGCTTAATAAAAAAAATGATAATTGACGAGGGGCTCAATAGCACAAATATAAAATGTTTAGGGGTAAAAATGGATAATTTGATCTAGTTTCTTCTTAGTGCATGGTTGGTTGAAATGAAATCTTTAGTTCATTATTCTGTTGAATTTTATTTGATTGTATTTCATTTCTTCAATTAGATTTTTATCACACATGCACTAGTTTGGTGGTTTGTGAATCAGCGAGAACATGCCATCTCTAATTATGTTTTGTTTCCAAGTCATTAAGTTGAATTTGTCCCTACCTTCTTTAGCAAGGTTTGCTTGGTGAGAATTAACAGAGATGCTGCTGATTCATGCAGGGTGTCGAGGGAGTTTTATTTGAACACGGAAGAATTTATTGTTGCTGTTGCACAGAATCTCGAGGCAAAGCTTCGGGAACCTGCAGTTGTTTAACCACACATTTAGGTACCGTTTAGTATCACTGCAGTTTTATGTTTTTCGTTTTTTTTCCTCCTTGAAAAACGAAAAACACATTCACCTTTGTTTTAAGTTTCCATTTTTTGTTTTTTGTTAAAAGCATTTTATAAACAAAAAACAAAAAGTCAGAAACGAGAAAAAGTGGTTTTTAGATAAATGACTTATTTTTATTCTCTGTACACTTATTCTCTTCCAATGATTCTCCTATGTTAATTATCTTCTCTCTCTCTCTCTCTCTCTCTCTCTGTACTTTGCAAACAGAATCACCACTTAGCACTCTCTTTCTCGGCACCCTCCATTAGAATGAAGATTTCAGAAGTTCTCAACAGATTTAACAAAATTCTCCAATTTTAAGAAATCTTCTCTGATTCACTTTGGCATGACCTTGGTAGAAGGAAAAAGGACTTAATACTGAAGCACATCTGATTTCAATTTTAATTTAATTTTTGTTTCATCCCCTTTAGATCGACAAAGTAAATTTAGTTTTTTAAAACGTTTTTGTATTGGTTGTGCTAGCAATTTTTGGATGTGCGTTGATGTTGATTAATGTTGATAGCTCAAGTTATTGCATTTATGGAGAGTTTTTGAGTTGGGTTCTCTGCTTGTAGTAAGCTGTAATAATCATATGAATGATGGAGATTCCCCCTTTTTAAAAAATAATGAACCCTTAGTTTCTCTGTTCTAGGAAATTCCTTGAATGGGATAGTTCTTTTGCAAATAACAGGGCGTGCCTGACGTATATGATACTCTAATCATAGTTTCTTCATCATTGATAAAATCTTTAGTGTTTCATGAGAAGGTTGGTTTTTCCAAAGCGTATGTTGTTTGGCGATGCTCTGAACTTTTATTTAACTCGGCTATTGTTTAAATGCTAGAAGCAATTTGCAAATTTTAGACGAGTGGCTTTAAAATTTGAGCAAATGAAAGAATTACGCCTGCCGTTTAGGGATTGGCTGGGGGATGAAATGTAACCGGATTAGTTAGTTGCGGTTCTAGCTAGTTTCAGTTTTTAGCCAGTTTTGATGCGGTTTAATTTGAGTTCTGGTTTCGGTTTTGACGCAATTGGTACCAGTTGGAAAATGGTTTGGTTAACATGACGTTTTTTAAGCTAACTCTATGTATTTATTTATTTTTAAATCTGGATTGAAATTGACGTTTTGATCTATCAATTTTGGTTGAATTTCGATTCAGGGCTTGGGGAGGGGATTAAAACCAATTCTCTTATAGCTGGTCCGGTACTGACTCAGGCGGGTTTCAGTCCATTCAGGGCCTTAACTGCTGACCCCTGGTTGGGTCTTTCTTGGTAATGGAGGTACAATTGATGTTCATATTATTTTATTTCGGTTTGGTTGAAAATTATTTTCATATTTTTTTAGCATTTGGGGCATTTAGAAATATGAATTATTAGAAATATGAATTAATAGAAGATATTTTTCTAGTAAAAAGGAAAATTAAATTTTTTTTTTTAAAATGGCTTTCTTTTTTTATTTATTATTTTCTAGATTTTAATGATTTTATTAAAATTTAAAAATTTGCATATATTATTAGTTTAACGGTACAAGTAAATAATGAAAAATGTTTTTATACATAAGGAAGTTATTTTTCTCAAAATAAATGGAGTTTGGCGTTTTCATATGGATATTTTTATTATTTTGTGCATCTGTATTGAGCAATTCTTCAGCATATGGAATTCACATTACTGCAATGTATCAAAATTCGCATTAATATTTTTACATTGTTTGATAAGAGTAAAGTAAGGTTTATCAAAGTAAAGTTTTTAGTAAAAGTTTTTCAAGGTATTGGTCAGAAGTTTTTAAAAATTTATAAAACCTTTACTTAAATCAGATACTCTCCTAAACACAAGTTAATGAAAAAACCATGATCAGAATTAGATGTGACAACCAACAAAAAGTGTTCTATCCAAGAATGTAAGTATCTCTGCAGCTCAACTCAACGGTGATTATGAGGTGCGTTTGGCCTACCATTTGTTACATAATCAATACCAGCCAATGTTTTACCATTTGTCTTGACAGCACATTGGCATCTAAGAGATTGATATCTGCTCCAAGTTGCTTTGAGGTGTCTCTAGCAACATTAAAAATCCCCAAAAGAAGAAATCATCTTCAATCAATCAATCATATGTCTCGATCCTTGCAAAATGTCTCATTCGTAAACACTGCATGAAGGAAATGTAGTTTCAGTTTATCCTCAAAATTGTGAAACCAAAAGAAACAGAGAAAGTTGAAACCATGAGCATCGTACATACGTTTCGGCTGAGTCGGTAACGTTGTATGGGTGCATGGCTATTTATTATGATTGTCAAACTCGTGCAATTAACTCTTTTTGCTAAATTTTGTGCAAAACAATAATATTAAAAATAAAATAATATATTAATATTTATATATAAAAATTATTAATAATATAATATAAATTTAATATTTATTAAATAATATTCAAATCAATTATATATTGATTCAACTCTAATTTAATTTTAATTAAATTTTTAGACCAAATTGAATCTAAAAATTTGTCTAATTTATAGATAAAAAAAAATTAAGAAAATTTATTATTTAATCATTGCATTTTAATAAAATTAATTATTTAATCTTTTTATTTTAAAAAATATATTATTTGGTTCATTTATTTTTTGTCTGTAAACTGTTTAGTTCTTCCTGTTATTTTAAAACAAAAATTTTTTCCCAACTTAATTATATATTCAATCATGTAATTTGAATAATATAATTTATTTAGTTCATGTAATTTTAAATTTATTAATTGTTTAATTTCTATTTATTACTATTATCTCTCCTTTAATTAATGTAACTAACTGAAAAGTTAATGGAGTAATTAAATAATTTACAAATTAAAAATAAAGTAAATAACTAATATATTTTTTAAAATAAATAAATTAAATAATAAATTTTATTAAAATATAACCGTTAAATAATAATTCTTTCCAAAAATTATTACTGTTGATCAACAAGTGTATGATATGTAGGAGTGTGCAGTTTTCGGTTTAAATCGAAAAATCGAATCGAATTGATTAATTTGGTTCAATCGGTTCGATTTTAAAATTTAATCGATTCGATTCGGTTTATAATTTTGATAATTTCAGTTAATAGGTTCTATTCTATTATTTTCATAAAAAAATTAAAAAAATCGAACCGAACCGAAATCAAAGAAAACCGAACCGAACTTAAAGATTTTTGAGTTTTGATTTCTAATTTTTTTTGTTTTTATGTTTTTATTATTTAGATTTAATGTTAAAAATATGATATTTTATAAATTTCGGTTTGATCGGTTTAAAATCGAACCGAATCGAAATTTATCGGTTCGATTCGATTCGATTTTCTCTTATCAATCGGTTCGGTTTTTAAAATTTTCGATTTTTCAGTTTTCGATTTTATCGGTTCGGTTCGGTTCGGAACCGAACCGACCGTTTGCACACCCCTAATGATATGTGCATGTCGTCACATTTTGTTTTTTTACATGGAATTTGTCCATATTCATGGGTATTTATTATTTTAGAGGCCCTTTAATTTAATTCTCTAAGTATTTTCTGTGTGTTTTTTTTACTGGGAAAAAAATACTTCATCAGGTATTACTTGATGTAAATCTTCAAATAATCAAGGTGATAATTTAATAAAATTAATTTTTAATAGAGAAAACACAAAAATAATCCTTAAGGGATTGAATTAATTTATAATTAAGTAATTTAAAAAATATATAAATTCAAATTTAGTCTATACACAATAAAATTTTTATTTTTCATCTAAGTATATGTGTTTCAAAATATAAAAATTAATTAATTATTTTCACTTAAATAGAAGATTAAGTAATAGTATTTTTTAAATATAGAATTAACTAATTAATTTTATTAAAATAAAATGATTAAATAGTAATTTAATTGTATTATTTAACAGAAAATTTGATGAATTAAATAATTTAATAAACAAATTATATGAATTAAATAATATATTTTTTAAAATATAATATTAAATAATTAATTTTATTAAAATATAAAGAATAAATTAAAATTTTCCTTAATTTTGATTAGATAATATTACATATTTGTGTCAAGAATTTGCCTAATTTTATTACATATTCCAAGGAAGTAGGCGGCTAGGTGCTATGATATTGTTAGTAGCTTTCTATTTTCAAAGAACTAGCAAAGTTTGGTTCTAAGTCTTCTGCAGCCATTTGCTTAACATTGGTATTACCTGCACTGGATTAGTTTTAGAACAATGATTCGTTAAGGAATTAATTAAACTATATATCTTCTTAAAATGAAATTCTAGATCCTGGATCAAAATAAAGATTAAAAAATTTGACTTATAATTTATTTTAATTTATATAAAATTTTAAATAAAAATTTTATTTTTTTTAAAAAAAATTTAATATGAGATAATAACTCTAAAGGCCTATTTGATAGTATTGTTAAAACTATTATTGAGTAAATCACTTTTTAAAATATATTAATTAAAAAATAATTTAATATTAACTTTAATAAATTTTAATTATAAAAATATTAAAATAATAAAATAAATTTTTTAAATTATTTTTTTAACAACATTTAAAATAATATTTTTATTTCAAAAAATAATTTTCACCTTATAAACGAAATGCCAAACAAACAGATGCTAAATCACGTTCTCCTTAGTCTCACCAAATCATTCTCCTTACTCCTTTCCCATCACCCTTTTTTAACCTATTTTTAAGCTAGAGAGGATGAATCACGTGGCAAAAATGAATGGAAAAGGAGGCGGCTTTCTTCCAAAAAAATTACATTTTGATCCTTCAAGTTTTGAAGAATTTCGTTTTCAGCTACAAAATTTCTAAACCTTTACTTTTAAGTTCAATTTTAAATTAAATCTCTTCCCAAAACTCCTACGAATTGGAATTTTCTTTTATAAAAACTCCTACTAATTAATTTTCTTCTCTTATTATTATTATTATTCAAAAATTGGAGTGTTACAGTAGAACTCGATTACGACTATCTTTATTGAGTCTGAATCTGCTAATGCTATTGCCAGGGTTGCAAATGAGTGTGGAAGGCCAGGGCGTATGCAGAATGAGTTTGATTTTATTCATGATATATATGATCCTTTCTCTTGGCAATGTCCATTTTACAAAGATAATATATCAATGGCATTGCTGATTTCTTTGCTAAACAGGTTGTTTCAAGATCCTCTGAATTCTATCTTAGATCAAATATGATGATTGGAAGATGTGTTCTTCAACTTTTCACAATCATGTTATGATTCTTTCTTGTGGCTTTTATGCTTGCTATGATATGTTCTTTATGTTAACTTTGTAATCTTCATTGTTTTTTTTTTCAGTAGTTCAGGATGATTGTGATGGAATGGCCTCATGGTCAAGGTTAGAACCTCCTGCTGGGTTTTTCCCCATTTAATATTACTAAAAAAATTTATTATTAAAAAAATTCTAGTGGAATTTCGTTCAAGTTTTAACTAATCCATTAGATTAAGGCAATCCCATATGATTTTTTTTTTAATGTATTCTGAACATTTTATAAACCAACAACATAAATTTTACAAAATTCATTTATATCAAATAAAATTTAGAGTTTATGAATTAATCATTTTTAAGAAAATAATTTAATTAAATTCTCATACAATCATTCTTAATTTTTATTTATTTATTTTTTTAATGTATTCTGAACATTTTATAAACCAACAACATAAATTTTACAAAATTCATTTATATCAAATAAAATTTAGAGTTTATGAATTAATCATTTTTAAGAAAATAATTTAATTAAATTCTCATACAATCATTCTTAATTTTTATTTATTTTAAAATGATTTTTTAAAGTTAAAAAAATTAAATTCCTTTCACATTTTTTAGCGTCTAAGACACTCATGAAAATGAATCAATAAAAAATATTTTCCTGATCAAAGAGAAAATTAAGTAATTTTGAAGAGAGGAAGTCATTTTCTATTTTTAGCACTTTGATAATTTTATTAAAGTGTGAAAACAAGTGATATAAATAAATATATACCATTAGTTTACAAAATAACTAAAAATATTTTTATGAAAAATATTTTTTTAAAAAATATTTTTTATGAAAAATATTTTTCATATACAAATAAAACTTAAAAAAAATAATTAATTTTTATTTAGAAATGAGAATAGATGTCCATACTTCAAGAATCCTAGAAATGGATGAAGCTATAACATGGGAGTCATATTTCAAACAATGTAACAGATGACATCAATCCATAAACAATTAAAAAGGCTTGAACTTTTGATGTCGAATTAGTTAAAAAAAAAAATCTGAATTAGTTGGATGAGAAAAAGTGAAAAATTTTAACTTATGTAATTTGGGATGATAATGATTGTACCCAATTTTAAGATCACCATATAAATAAAGCTATTCATATGTTTTTATTTTGATTCACTTTACTTTTCACTTATGCCAATTAAGCTTTAGTTTCATGATACTTGAAAGTGTTTGGTTTAACTATTAGATGAATAATTAAACTAATATGTTTGGTAAACCTATAAAAGCTACATTTGATAGATTATCAATTGCGTTTTATAATTATTTTCAAGGTTGCAAGATGTTGAGTTTAAAAATTAATAATATTAATTGGAGTTTAAAAGTAAACTAGTTATTTCACTAGCGCATTGCATGGATTATTTTTTATTTTATTTTAATAATATAATTTAATATATTTTTTATTATATAATTTCAAATTTATATTAAAAATTTTAATAATATTAAAATTTTAATTAATTATAATTTTATTTTAAATTTAATAAATAAATAAGTATATTAAATTTATTTTTAATTAGTCCTTAAATTATTTAACATATACCTATAAAATAATAAATAAAATAGAAAGAAAATACATACGCCACTTGACAATTTTAGATATATTATTATTAAAATTTTTATATTTTAAATACAAGAAATTTTTTAAAACTATACATTTAAATTTTCTAAATAATTTTTTAATGAATATATATATATATATATATGATGAATATAGTTTTATAATGTTTGAAGTTGTAAATTTAAGAAAATTTTAAAATTTTTAAAAATATTTTAAATTTTAATAATTGAGATAAGATTTTTATAGTTGAAATTTAAAAATATTTAAACAAATTAATATTTAATATGATAATTTAATTTTTATAAATAAATATAAAAGATGAAGATAATAAAAGAGGTATCATGCAACAATTTTTAAATATTTTTATTAGCCTAGGTAGCACACTTTAATAAAAAGGTGCCACATGCACAAACTATTTATTGTTTTATTTTAATAACATGATTTTTTATGAGAATTTTAATAACATAATTTAATATATATTTTACTATACTTTATAATTTCATAATTATATTACAAAATTTTAATAATATTAAAATTTTAATTAATTATATTTTTTATTTTAAATTTAATAAATAAATAAATTTATTAATAGGTTTTTTAATTAGTCTTTAAATTATTTGACATATACCAATAAAAGGATAAATAAAATGGAAAATGCATATGCCACTTGGCGATTTTAGAAATATCATTACTAAAATTCTTATATTTTAAATATAAGAATTTTTTTTAAAATATATATAAATTTTTTAAATAATTTTTTTGGTGTATATATATATATATTAAAAGTAATTAATCCTTTTTTAATGTAATTAAAAATTTAATAAAAAAATTATTTTAGGGATATATAATGTTTGAAGTTGTAAATTTAATAAAATTTTAAAATCGTTAAAAAATATACTAAAAATAATTTTAAATTTTAGTAGTTAATATAAGATCTACATAGTTGAAATTTAAAAATATTTAGATAGATTAATAATTTAATATGATAAGTTATTTTTTTATGATAAATATAAAAATAAAAATAATAAAAAAGGTGACACATGACAATTTTTAAGTATACTTATTAACTTATATGGTATACTCTATAATAAAGGAGATGCCACAATACAATTTTTTAAATTTGCTTACTAGCTTCCGTAGCACATTTTTATGAAGCCTTTTTTAAAGCTTGGCACATTTTCGTGAAGTCTCTCTCTAACAATGTAGAACGAGAGGCCAAATAAGCAATATGTTTTTTTTTAGAGTTGAGCTAACATGCTATGTCATGTAGTAAATAGAGTTACAAATGTATAATTATAATTAAATTAGATAGTTTTATTATATTGTTATTAATTTAATTAAATATAAGATAAAAATTTTATTTATTTAGATGATAGCTTAATAAGTTAATTTTTTTATTAATATTTATATTAAAAATTCAAATATTGCATATATATATATATATATATATATATATATATATATATATATATATATATATGTGTGTGTGTGTGTGTGTGTGTGTGTGTGTATATTATTTCTCTTTCCCTAGAATTTTTATAGTTGTAATTAATAAAATTATAATGGTAATTTATATTATTTTCTTATGAATTGATGAAAATTTCACTAATTGATTGAATGTAAATAAATTTGAGAAGTTAATAGTTGTAAGTTTATAAGTCATGTATTATTGGGTTGATAGTATTAATAAAATAAACTTTAGAGTATGCATGGATAAATAATTATTAATATATATTATTATTTATTAAAGGATGAAAACAGGAGCTACAATTAAATTTGGAGAGGATTAATAATGATGACAGTTATTTTTTATTTCAATTCAATTTGATTTGCTCCACACTCGATTTATTTTATGTGAAGTCAAAATAGAAAGACCTTCTCCCTTTCTCGAATCTTAAAATCTATCTTAATTATATTTTTTATTAAAAATTAATTTATTTTTATATATTTAATTATTTAAAAATTATACATATATGTATGTGTGTTACCTAAAACTTATATTTATTGTTTATAATGTATTTCTTAATAAATAAATTTATGTTATAAAATATAAATTAATATAAAAGATAAAAAGAAAATCTTTGTGGGATAATTTTCCCTGATCTCAGTCCTGTGCTATATGAAGATGAGGAAAGCGATCCCCACTTTCAACCCATCCCGTTGTCATCCTTAAAATTTACATAGTCATATAAATTTCATTATAATTAACAACAAAAATTATAAATTGCCCTATTAGCAAACAATAATTAATATTCAATATTTAATTTTTATAAATCATATAGTTTATTAATTTTAAATAACCAAGAAAAAAAAAACTTAACAAATAAGATACATACTACACTCAAGTCAAAAAAACTAATTTAGGAAAAATATTTAAGCAATTTAAATTTAATAATATTTATATAAATAGATCACCACCCCAGCTTTTTAGGAG